>NW_024081159.1:736236-925739 GCF_003009895.1 Hyaena hyaena
TATTGCTGGGTCATAGGGGAGTTCTATTGTTAGTTTCCTGAGGAACCTCCACACTGTTTTCCAGAGGGGCTTTACCAGTTTACATTCCCACCAACAGTGTAGGAGGGTGCCCGTTTCTCCACATCCTCGCCAGCATCTAGAGTTCTCTGATTTGGTCATTTTAGCCACTCTGACTGATGTGAGGTGGTATCTCAGTGTGGTTTTGATTTGTATTTCCCTGATGAGGAGGGATGCTGAGCAAAAAATGATCAGTTTCTTGACATTGGAACTCTACTGGAAAATTCATGGCTTATGGCTACCAACCATAAAAGATATGCATTGGATAAGATCAGTAACAGCATTTGGTGTGGTAATGCTATTGGGCAATGCCGCACACTCCATCCCCAGGCAGGCAGGGTTAAAATGACAGAGACCGAGAATCTGACATCAATGACCTATAGCTGCCATAGGTTAACAGGCTTCTGTCAATAGTAAGGTAAGAACATTTCCTGCTAGAGGGGATGAGGCACTGTTTGAGAAAAAAATCAAAACATCTTTCTCATTAACTCTGAGATCTAAAGGGCTTCCAGGAGAATGGACAAGTGAAAATCTGAGATCTCCCTTAACTGGAGCAATAATTTGCAAGGGAAGAGCATGACAAATAGAATATGTTTGGAAGTAATATTCATTGGGTCATATGGATTAAAGACACAATGTAAGAGACCTTGGAAAACACTATAATGAAGGACACAGGTGACCAGCAAAAATTTATTCATTATTATTTAAAGTTGTTTTTGTTCAGTGATCTATTATAACAATCTGCTAGGGTTTTTTTTAAGAGTTCCAATTTCAGGTTTTTTCTTTTTTCTTTTTAAGAAACTTTTATTCTTCTTAATAAAGTTTCTTATGAATATCATTAAATACAATATACACATTAAGTTGTTAGGTTTTATTTAAAATTTTTAAATGTTTGTTTATTTTTGAGAGAGAGAGAGTGAATGGAGGAGGGGCAGAGAGAGACACAGAATACAAATCAGGCTCCAGGCTAGGCTCTGAGCTGGCAGCACAGAGCCTGATGTGAGGCTCGAACCCATGGACCACACGATCATGATTTGGGCCAAGTCGGATGCTTAACTGACTGACCCACCCAGGCACCCCTGTTAGGTTTTATTTTTTTGTTTTTTTAATTCATAAACTAGAGGCACCTGGGAATCTCAATCACTTAAGAATCAACTCTTGATTTTGGCTCCGGTCATGATCTTAGGGGTGTGAAACTGAGCCGCATCTCCAGTTCTGTGCTGATCATGGAGATTGCTTAGCATTTTCTCTCTCTCTTCATCTCCCCCTAGCTCATTCTGTCTCTCTCTCTAAAATAAAGAAAAATTCATTAATTAGAAATCATTTTTTAAAAGTCTGCCCTTATTCTAAGTAAAACTAGGGCAAATGATCTGAATAGACATTTCTTCAAGTAAGATATGCAAATGGTCAATAAGCACATGAAAACATACTCGACATCATTAATCATCAGAGAAATGCAATTCAAATCTACAGTGAGAAATTCTTTCAGTGGAATGGTTGGAATAAATAGTCTGATAGTAACAAAGACTTGTCAAGGATATGGAGAAATAGAAACCCTTATGTGCTGCTGATGAGAATATAAAATGGTGCAACTACTTTGGAAAATAGTCTGGCAGTTTCTCAAATGATTAAGCACATAGTTACAATAAGATCCCACCATTTCACTCATAGGTATATACCCAAGAAAAATGAAAAAGTATATGCACACAAAAACCCATGCATGGATGTTTATTGGAGCACCATTCATAATAATCAGAATATGGAAATAACCCAAATGTCTGTCAAATAATGAATGGATAAACAAAAGATGGTATAACCATACACTGGGATATTATTTGACCGTATAAACAGTATGAAATACTAAAACATGCTACAACATGGACGAACCTTAAAAACATTATGCTAGGGCACCTGGGTGGCTCAGTCAATTAAGTTTCCAACTCTTGATTTCAGCTCAGGTCATGATCTCATGGTTCATGGATGTGAGTCCCAGGTCGGGCTGTATGCTGACAGCATGGAGCCTGCTTGGAATTTTCTCTCTCTGCCCATCCCCCTCTCATGCGCACACTCATGCTGTCTCTCAAAATAAGTAAATAAACTTTAAAAATGAAAAAAAAAAGACATTATACTAAGTGAAAGAAGCCAGTCACAAAAAACCACATATTCTATGTACATGAAAGCCCAAAAGAGTAAAGGCTATCAAGGTAGAAAGTAGATTAGTGGTTGTTTAGGTCCAGGAGGAGCAGGGTTGGAGGTAGGAAGTGATCGCTAAAGGGTCCAAGATTTCTTTTTCGGGTGATGAAAACATTTTTAAAAATTGTAGTGATGATGGTATTTAAAACTAAAAATAAACTGAATTGAATATACTAAAAACCATGGTATTGTACACTTTAATGTGTGTCATGGATGGTATGGGAATTATATCTCAATAAAGCTTTTTTTTTTTTTAAATCACCTACTCCCCTATGGGGGGGGGGGGTGAGGAAAGAAAAGGAAAGGAAATAACCCATCCTTGTTACATAGCACTGCTTCTGCTCTTGCTTATTGCTTATTGAGCTAATCTCTGGTTTCTGGAAGAATTAGCAGTTTTGTAATAAGACAAGGAGAGTTTCACAAAGAAGGAAATAATCACAGTAGTCTTTTAACCTTCCACATAATCAAGCACTATTGAACAGTCAGCAGCCTACTGTCAGAAGCAGCTTCTGCCAGCATCTTCTAAAGCATTTATGAAGAATGAGTTACACTGATTTCTGAGTTGTCAGAATGAGAAAAAGCACAGCTGCTTTCAATGGAAAGAAAATTAGATTGAAAGGAAAAGTGGCAAAAAAAAATCCCCATTCCTATTGTTTGTGGAAGTCTCTTCCTCTCGAGTTGCCTTAGTCCATGGGTGATCAGGAAATGAAACCCTTGACCTGATATTTCTGTGTACGATTCATAGCTACTTCTGCCCTGCACAGACAGAAAAATCAGGGACATATTCTTCTCATCTAAATCGTTAGCAAAATTGAATGTTTATTGTGCACTCAATCTCCAGTATAGTGTGAGATGGTTATTTAGGAAAGAGAAAACTTAGACAATGTCTTGTCACCAATAGGAAATATCAACAGCTTTTCCTTCTTTCAGTGCAGTACTTTTTAAACCCACACCCCTAGATCTGCATATATTTCAGGCAGTGAGTTAAATGCTGTACCTAGATTCTCATTGAACTTATCATCAATGCTATGAACGTTAGTGCAGATCCTTTCAATGCATGACAAAGCTGGCAAAATAGGATACAAAGTACCCGTGGACCCAAGACCAGGAAGCGGCTAGGAAGTGAGAGGCAAACCTAGAGCAATGGTGCCATGGACATTGAAGGTCTTATAAATCCCTGAACTATGAAGCTTTAAGCTGTTCTTTTTAAATCTTATTTTATTTCAATTCCTGTATAGTTACCATGTAGGGTCATATTAATTTCAGACACATGGAGGTTTAGATTTTAAGGTAAAGTACTAAAGACATTGGGCTGATGAAATATCAGAGTTGGAGCTTGGAATCCTCTCTGCATGAATTCAGCATCTGAAGAGTTACACGGTCAGTAAAAAGGTGGATTAGAAAAATCCATTTAAAAGCAAAGAGAACTGTAAGGTAACATCTTGGTTCCAGCTAAAAGCTGGGTCAGAAAAAGTATCCCTTGAGAATCTGTAACTAAAGTCTGCTCTCACAAGGGCTTTTGGGATTCAAATTTATACAACTCACATGGTGTAAGAAACCCCAGGCTGAGAAATAAACTCAAAATTGTACCCAATTTGAGGTTGCCTAAATTGGGTTGCCTAAAAAAGAATAAAACTCTTTAGAGGAAGACATATGATTTCCACCTAGGCTTCACATAATTGCCAGGTATAGAGCCAGAGAAAGATGAGCTTACAATCCACAATTATGAAAACACATGCCCAATCAAGCCAATTTGAGAGAGAGTTGGCAAGAGCCACCAAAACAGATTTTGGCCCTCTCTAATTAAGACATTAGATACTGAAATTATCAGTTACAGGATGAGAGAGAATTGGAGAGAGAGAAGCTTTCTGTCAAGGAGTAGAAAAAGACTAACAGCTAAATGAATTTCTGAGCAGCACATATTTTAGATATTTGAAAAATATAAGAAGTTTGATATAAATAGATGTATGTAGAACTCTACACCCAACAAGAATAAACATTCTTATCAAGAACGTGTAGAATGTTTATGAATATTTACCTTGGGCCAGGTCATAAAGAAATATCAATAATCATCTAAGAACAGATATAATAATAGTGATAATAATAATAGTAATAATAATAATAATAATATATGAGCTTATCTGAAAGGGCCCCATACTGGCTCCAGCCACTCCCAACCATAGTCCGTGAACAGTCCTGTTAGCTCAGGGACCCAGGCAGGACACACTCTCAGCTGTACCTCTAGAGATCCTAAAAGGACACCAACATCACCACCCAAGTCCACCAGCAGACCTGCAAGCCCAGGGACTGGGGACGAGACACTCCCATCCATGATCCTGGAGATCCTGGAAAGGACTTACACGTGGTTCCAGATCCTCCCACCACAGTCCATGAGCTGTACTTGTAGCCAGTGAGCCAAAAGCAGACACTTCCCTCTACAGCCCTAAAGATCCGGAAAGGGGATCCACTCCTCTCCCAACAGCAATCTACAAGCAGTCCGGCCAGCGCGGGGACCAGGGGAGAGACACCTCTATGCCTCAGAAGATCCTAAAGGGGCCTATACCTGGCATAAGGCCCTCCAGCCATGTCAGGGGGTGGTCCAGACAACCCAGGGACGTGGCGGGAAATAATCCAGCCACACTTCCAAAACTAGGTGTAAAGACTTTAGTCTTTCTGTAGAAACTGCTTCAGGGATCAGTTCCAGCCCCCAAAATAGGTTCTGGGGGTCTGTTATTCAGCATGGTGACTAGTTAACTATACTGTACTATACATTTGAAAGTTGCTATGAGAGTAGATCTTAAGTATTCTCACCACATGCACACATGCACACACACACACACACACACACACACACAATTGTGTTACATGAGGTGGTGGATGTTTTAACTAACTCTTTTTTGTGGTCATCATTTTGCTGTATATAGGTGTATCAGATCATCACGTAGCACACCTTAAACTTATACAATATTTCACTTATATCTCAATAAAGCTGAAAAAAATGAACTTAAAACAACCCTGCTGTTAACCCTGTTAAAATAATGTAAATTGAAAATACTTTAAATGATACTGAAAATATTATATATCAAACTGTTTATTAAATACAATGTGTAGAACATTCTTATGTATTCCTCTTAGGGCTCATGTGTTTGTTTGTTTTAAGTTTATTTGAGGGAGGGAGAGAGAGTGAGAGAGAGCATGTGCGTGCACATGAGTGGGAGAAAGGCAGAGGGAATCCCAAGCAGGCCCCGCACTGTCAGTGCAGAGCCTGACATGGAGTTCAAATCCATGAACTGTGAGATCACGACTAGAGCTGAAACCAAGAGTTGGTCACTTAACTGACGGAGTCACTCAGGAACCCCACATGTGTTAAGTTTTCCTAAGGTTTTCATATCTAAAGACTACAATTCCAAGGATATAGGACATGTTCATATTTAACTTTAAAGATACTGTCAAATTATTTTCCAAGTTTGTACCAATTTACATTCCCATCAGCAGTTATAAATATAGTATTTATATAATAAGCTTATTCCCAAATTTTCTGCATCATAATGAGATATTTATAATAGAGTAAATTCCAAATATTTTATATTGTAAAAAATCCTAGAGTAAACATTCTTCTCAATATTTTTTATCTTTTCTAAATTTTTTCTTGGTATAATTTCCTAGGACTGAAATGCTGGAAATTGAAATACACATTTTAAACTCTGTTACATATTTGTCTCATTACCCTTCAGAAAAATCCATGGGAAGGTACATTTTTGCCATATGCTTGCCAACACAGAATAGCATTAATTTCTTCTTTCTTTGCCAATCTTATGGTGGAAAAATGATATGTACATGTTGTTTCCATCTCTATTTATTTAATATTCAGTTGGTTTGAATATCTTTTCATAAGTTTATTGTTCCTTTGCATTTCTATTTTGGGATTTGCAACTTAAATTATGAATAATTTGAATCAGTCTAAATATATATATGTGTATATATATATATGTATATATAAAACAATCTAAATATATGTGTGTATATATATATATGTACATATATATATAACAATCATGTAGAAAATGTCAAAACCTATTACATCCTTTATAATACATTCTTCATATTTTACCCCACATTTATATACAACTTAAGTAATAATTTTGAGGTCATACATTCCATAATAAAATAGCCAGCTTTTATTAAACTTTTGTCATGTGCTACACATTTGGCTAAGAGCTTTATATACCTGGTTTATTCATTTATTTACCTATTTTTTTTAAATGTTTATTTACTTTATCTTTGAGAGAGGGAGAGGGAGAGAGAATCCCAAGTAGGATCCATACTCAGTGCCCAGCCCATTGCTGGGCTTAATCTCTTCACCATGAGTTCCTGACCTGAGCCTAAACTAGAAGTTGGACACTTAACTGACTGAGCCATCCATGCCCCTCTCATGTATTTACCTATTAATTCATCGGTTATTTACTATGTCTCAGGTAGTGCCTAGTCGTGCAGTGATGAGTGAAACAGTGTGTCCACCCTCCTATAGCTTGGTGAGATAATGAATGCCAAGCAATCAATTGAACAGCTAGTTATAAAATATGAAGTGCAATAAAAGCAGTGTGCTAAAATAGAGAAATAGTAGGGAGCTGTATTTAAATGGGATCATTTACAAAGTCTTTGCTGGGAAGGAGGCAACGATGAAGGGTTCTAATGCACGAGAAGGAGCCAAAAATCCAGAGAAGGGAAGAGGTTCCTTGCAGAGGGAAGAACACATCCACAAATCTTGCCTGGGAAAGTGAGAAGTCACATGAAAGGCCTGTGACTAGCATTGCAGTAAGTGAAAAAAGCAAAGGTATGAGATCAGGTTTGAGACATCAGCAAGAACCAGACCACACAAGGCCATGAGGGCCAAGGGGAGGTGGTCACTTCATTGCTGAGGAGTAGAAAACACCTGGAGTGGCCTTGACCTGCCCATGATCCAAATCTAAGGTTAACTGAGTACTCTTGTATTATTCTACAGACAGTGAATGTAAATTAAATTGCATTCTTTAAAAAGCACATATTACCACATCTTCTACAGATTTAAGATAGCTAGAAAATACGAATCTCCAGAAAACATGCATTTAATATCTCCATCACACTTCTACTCCTTTAAGCGCTGAAGTGAAAACTTGAGTCGGGTGTGCTAACTCATGCTCTTTTTATCAAAACACAAAAAGTGATTTATTCCTTGAACCCAGGTGTAGTACTCCAGTGTTCATTTAACATGAGGTTCACCAGAGCATTTCATGCATAAAGGGATTTACTGAAATCTTTATAGGAGTCTGCCCACAAGATGAAACATCTCTGCAGCCTGACAGCATTATCTGTATCTTGGCCATTTTGGTTACACTCTCATCCTGCTTTGTCTGCTTTTACATGGTTTGAGGGTTACAGTTACTGGTGTCTGCCTATGAACTCCCCATTTCTATTTGATCCCTACAAAAATCCTGAGCCTTTGGCCAGGTAAGTACCATTGTCTCCACTTGATGGATAAAGAGGTGTAAGCCAACCTCACTGAGCTGCAGATTTCTCACCTATAAAATGGGAGCAGTAACCCACCCTGCCAACCTCCCACACTTATCTAGAGGAGAAAATAAAATAATGGATGGCAGAGTGCCTGAAAAACTGGAAAACATCTAAAAGCTATTGTTATATTATCATAAAAGAGAACACATCTGTATCAGATACATTACAAAACAGCTGCACAAAAAAATGTACGTATTGTCCATGTTGGATCTGTATCTTGTTCTGAGCCCGCCTGGTAATGGACTGGGGGGTGGGGGAAGACTTAAACCTGCCGATTCAGAGTGGCTTAATCTCTTCCAGTTTCAAACAATCCCCTTTTAAGTTAATTCAATCCATTTTTTGCAAAGACTTTGTTAAAGTAAAGCTATAACCCCTTACTGGGGTTATCTCACCCGAGACAGGTGCCCCCGCTCTATCCCAGAGAACACGTAGGCACGGGGGAGGCCTACGATCCTTATTGCGTTATGGCAGAGCCCCTGGTATTAACCCAGCCCCATGCTTCTTTCTGCCTTTCATTGGCCTTTGGCTGAGGTAAACTCATTTTCTCTATTTCCCTTTAGGTTTCTGTCCTCTCTGCATCTGGTCATGAAGTTCGATAACTGATGGAATGCTATTTTCTTCTGTCCGTCCAGCTGCGGTCCAGCAGTTCACTCCCCACCTGTCAGCCTGACCTCATTTCTCTCTGCCCTTCAGATCTTCTGAGTTCAGGCTTGGACTCTATCTGACTCTGGGTGATAACTGTCCACTCTTCAGCCTCTGGTAGGGGCTCCCCTCTTCCCTCACTGAGGCAGCCCCATTGCAATCCTGCTGTCTCTCAACCTTCAGTATCCATGGGCACCTGTGAGAAACTTTAGATCCCTCCAGCGCTACCGCCAGGTGCTTGGGAGCAAAAAGTGCCCTCGAGCCCTCTGTCTCCCTCTCGCGCCATGCCGTCTTTTCTACACTTGCTGTAGCTGTTCCTTGTTGGCAGACAATTTGCCAGGCCTTCTCCATGCAGAATCCCAAACCAGAAGGAACTGGGACACAGCCCATTTTGCTTTTGGTTTCAAAATTAACTCATTCTTGCTTTCTACCTCCACTCCCCACCTTGAGTTTCAATGAAAAAATGGGTACACGAAGAACCCTTACTTCTTCAAGAGCTTCTTTACAAGAGATTTCTTTCTCCGCTACTTCTTTCCATGTAGTGAATAAGAAAGTAGCAAACCTGCTGATCGAAAAGGGAAATATATCTGTATTATCCTCATTCCAATCTTTTACATGTCTGTCTATACAGTAAGACCCTCAAGAGCCAGACTCTTATGCATCTTTCCATCAACTGCATATAACCCAGGACTTTGCCTAGAATTGACAGTCACCAAAAGTTTGTTGAGTGAATCAATGATTGAATTTCCTTACTGTACTGGTAAAGGAACTGAGATGAAATATTTTGCCCAAATTAAACGAGTTAAAAGCATAGCTGGGGTCAACCCTACTATTCTTCGACATAACATATGGCTTTTTACCAACTCTTCCTTAATGGCTGGCAATACAGAGCCTAGAATATAAGACTTCAATGAAACTAAGGAAGGCAGGAAGGAATAAGAAGTCAAAAATTGCCCCACCAAGGAAGAAGTGGGCTTCAGAAAAGAAATCCAAATGCAAGTATTTGAAATTAAAATACAGCAGATTCTTCTCATCCAGTTTCATTTTCTCTGTTTTCAGTTACATGTGGCCAACCACAGTCCAGAAGCAGATGATTCTCTTCTTGACATATGCCTACATATTTCACCTAGGCAGTTTATCATCTCACATTGTCACGAGAATACTAAGTACTATAAAATACGCAGTACAATAGATATTTTGAGAGCGACCACATTCATGTAACTTTTATTACAGCATATTGCTGTGATTATTCTATTTTATTATTAGTTATTGCTGTTAATCTCTTACTATGCCTAATTTATAAATTAAGCTTTATTTTAGGTATATATGTATGTATAGGAAGAAACACAGTATGTATAGGCTTTGGTACTATCTGCATTTTCAGACATCCACTGAAGGTCTTGGAATGTACCTCCCTCAGGTAACAATGTTACTTTAAGTTGTCAGTTCTGTCTTTGTGTATACAGCATAAAATCAGCTCATATCTGTAATCCTAAAATCTCTGAATAGGGATCTTATAAAAAGCTGTGTTGCTGCCACAGTCAGCCATTTGTGATTGCGGGAGGGGTAGTGACAGAAATTCATATTAGC
This sequence comes from Hyaena hyaena, assembly GCF_003009895.1. Classification (NCBI taxonomy): domain Eukaryota; kingdom Metazoa; phylum Chordata; class Mammalia; order Carnivora; family Hyaenidae; genus Hyaena; species Hyaena hyaena. Next base: position 746,269 of record NW_024081159.1, read on the forward strand.
CCATTTTTCCATTTTATATGTGAATAAAATTACGACCATCTCCTCCTAATAATACTATCTGAAAGGTTTAAAAGATATGAAAACCTATCCCCCTGAATGTGGAATTCTCCCATTTTGCTGACTTAAAACTCATTACTTGTTGAAAACAGTAACTGACCCCATCTCCTTCTAAAAGAGACCACTTTCAGAGATCCTATAGGAGAAATGGCTAGGCACGACATACCGAGAAGAAGATTTTAAATTGCAGTGCACCAGCATTTTCATACACAGCATTTCATTCAGATACAGCGTTTGGATAAACACACACCAAAGAAATTTGGGGAGCTTAAAGTTTATGAGTTTGAAAGGTTATTTTCTTACTGAACAACAGTAGCACTATTGTCAGGAAGCACACCACAGAGAGAGGTGGGATTTTAGATCTATTTGTTTATGTTTCCGAAGGGGATTTAAGCAATCCGCTTTTGTACATTATGCACCAAAGCAGATCCTCAAAGCATCCACAAGGATATTAGTGGGGCACGTTTATACCAAGGATTAAGGTCCTTCTGAAGAATCCAATAGCCGACAAACAGGCAGAAGTCCATTTGTCCCCTTAGCTTCTGTCTTCCCAGTTCACCTTCTTCTCTTCACTCCCTGTCATTCATTTCTCCCTTTGTGGGAGCTCAAAGAGGGGGTGACGTGTTGCCGTTGATGGTTTGCGGGCTCTAGTTTTTTAAAACATACGAGTACCAACAGTGACAGCATTCTGAAGTACTAAAATTTGTCACCAGAATTGTTTTCCTATGCAGATAATGTAACCCGACTGCAGAGAGTGACATAGTGTGTATGTGCGTGTGTGTCCTGTCAGGGAGGAAAAAAGCACTTGTAAAATTCTAAGAAACCAAAAATGCATCAGTGAATAGGCCTTTATGTTGGATATTTATGGGGAATTTGGTTTGTTTTCTGATTCTGTTTCAACTTTTAAGGAGCACCATTAATGTGATTAATTAGCAAGAATTTATTGACTCGAAAAATCTCGACAGCCAAACAAATATGATTTTTTTAAATGTATTTTTTCAGGTGAAACTATAAACTGGAGGCCTAATTAAGACCTGCTGTTTCCTGAAATTTTGTGTGCATAGCTCTGGGAAGGAAAGTTGCATGGAACTTTACTCGAAGGGGTGCATGGAATCTGAAGAGAAAAATCCCAGCATCCTATTCCCTTCTTTCAGACATAGTCCGTACTTCAGAGCCATGGGGAATTTATGTCTGTGGTAAACGTGAAAGCCCGTGATGGAGCTGGCTTCAGGAAGACTCAAATCAGCTTGAACATCATGAGTCAAAGACTTCAGTTGTTCCTAGCCAACATTTCCAAATTTTCCCTTTAACAGCATCACGAATCAGGTAAAGTTAGTTTTTTGACATTTTCTTACAGGTTTTCTTCCCATTGCTTTGCTGAGGGTGAAAGTCTCTCTAATAGAGAGAGCAAATCAAATTGCAAGGTAAAGGATAATGACACAGGAGTATTTGGCATAAAAAAATTGACTTTTGATGCAATTACAAAAGGCCTACTTTGAACTGATTTCTTTTTTTTAATTTTTTTCTTTTTTTTTTTTTTTTTTTTTGAGAGAGAGATAGAGACAGCATGAGCAGGGGAGGGTCAGAGAGAGAGGGAGACACAGAATCCGAAGCAGCCTCCAGGGTCTGAGGTAGCTGTTAGCTGTCAGCACAGAGCCCGACGCGGGACTTGAACCCACGAACCATGAGATCATGACCTGAGCTGAAATCGGATGCTTAACTGATTGAGCCACCCAGGCTCCCCCAAACTGATTTCTGACTGGTTTCCATGTCACCTGCTTTCATTAGAAAAATCTTCTTGCCTTTCCTAATGTTGCCTTTCCATTAAGTGGTTCCAATGCAGACTTTAAATCGCAAGAATAAAAGAACGTACATATTTCTAAAAACTGTGAAAGCTTTATCAGTTTAGCCACATATTTATATGGGGTTTCCCCAAATGTCACTCTCCAGTGGTAATAAACTTCTGAAGCCAGAATTGCTTCAAAATAATAAGTGAATGTTTTTACTCACTTGAAGGAAACCTTCTTCTGCTGCCTCAGGTAGAAAATGTGAACTACTCACGACTTAAGAACAGAAACCAATCTCAGAGTTGTCATTCAGCTAGACATTTTGAACTGATAGGTTTGCAGACTTATTACATTATAAAGAGCAGGGGGAAAGCCACAGAATTTTTTTCTAATTTTCTAATTTTTGAAAACCATGTTGTGAAAAAGAAACTTGTCCAGCTTGCAAATCTCAACCAAGAAACGAGTTACTTCCCTTGGATAACACACTAAGCACGAGGTCATAAAAGACCAACGGTTCACGGTCCTCATGCGGAATTCCATAGCCTGAAAACCTGACAAAACCAAACACTTGCAGATAATACCCAACACAGAAGCCCCTCTTCCCACTTTATGGGAAGAGCCCCAGTGTGCGCCTGCCTAGATGTGGAGGAGGAGAGAGGGTCTTCCCTGCCTTAATAGTACCGTACACTGCATCTGTCCAGTAGCTCCTGCCCCAGAAAGCCTTGGTTGTTTCCTACAGAGATTCTCTGTCCCCCTCAATGACCTAGAAATAGGAACATCTGTGGTTGCCTCTTCCTGACCCTCAATTTGGCTTTCCTGGCTCCACCTTGCCGCGCTCCCACTTCATCGCAGATGGGATCGGGCCTTGCCTGGGAGCTCAAAGCCCCAGGCCACACAAGGGCAGAGCAGCCACGTCACAGCTGCTCCTGGCACCAAGGAAAATTATTTGCCCCGAGAGGCAAACACAGCCCGGGCAGTGTCCAGAGTCTCAATCCCTCTCTTCTGTGTTGTAAAAGGCCCTATTGTAGAAACACAAATCACTCAGAGATGGCATGTACAATGTCTAATCACTTAATAGCTACTGGTCACCCATTGGGTACAGGCCCCAAACTAGACACTGTCTATAATCCATTTACTGGAGGAAGGCAAGGGAGAATAGGACATAAATTGACATTCATCTCCTGTTCTAGCCCTTCACACCATGGCAAACGCACATCCTTTGAACAAACAGAAAATTACAACCATCATGAAGATGCAAGGATTTAGACATGTGTGTAGCAAGCAAGGAAAGGGGCAGAACAGAAGCTTGGTATTCACGCAGACCTCGTTTTGAATCCTGCCTCTATAATTAATCAACTTAGGAAGTTTACTGGACCTCTCTGGGGTTCTCTTTCCTTGCTTGCAAAATGAAAATAATACGTACATCATAAGTGCTGTGATGACACTTTTTCTAGTGCACAGAAGTGCCAAAAGCTGGACACGGCACAATAGGAGGCACGTGTCAGTATTGGCTTCCTCCCCTAGCTCTAGAATTCTAAGTGTCTGTCAAGGTATCTTATACACATTATCTCACTTGATCCTTCACAAGTCCTACTCATAAATATTTTAACCTCAGAGGCAGAATTTGAGGTCTTAAGATTTCTTGTCATTTCCTTTTCGGAAATTCTGTCAAAAAGATACACTTGTTTTCTCCAATTACATTACCTCTGTTCTTGGGTGAGTTTTACAAAGTACCTGAAGCAATAAAAAGGGTTAATTTTGTTCCAATGTTCCAGATGTCTTCAGCACCTTGACTTCGGTAATGCCCTAAGAACAGTAAGTCTTTTTAATGAAACTGAAAGGTACGCATTGTCCTTAAATCTGGAACTTTTTCCCCCCTGAAGAAATACTGTCACTGGGGCTGCTGTCTGCTGGTTTAGGCAGGGTGAGATGTTTTTGCTCAGGTTTACCTTTTTTCAGCACATTTTCAACCAACTGCACTTGGTATCCAAGCAGTTAAAACTACATCAGCACTAATAGCTATGAGCTCATCTTGTATAAAGACATTATTAGTTAAACACCACAATCTTGGGGGGAAAAAAGTTAGCGTGCTTAACCAGGCTGGCTTGGAATAGCTCACAATATGACGCATACCACAGGAAATAGAGTGGTATGAGGCACCTACAAAATATTTTTCAAACAAGTCATTGACGCTGTAAGCCCCATGCCTCAGCTTTAGGAAGTCACTTATTAAGAATCAACACCAGGCGTGCCAAGCTAAGCTTTTGCTCTTGGTGATTTTCCAATTGAATATTCAGGGCCCTGTCTCAGTCTTGTTTTCAGGGGAGTACATGCCTGGAATGTTAGCAAGCTATTTGCTGGAAAAAATGCCCACAACAGGCCCAATGTTGATCACATTAATGCGTTTGAGTGGGTATAGAGTGCAAATGATTGAAAATGCTTCCAGATCCCCATTGCAGGGGACAAAGCAGGCTCTGTTCTCTGATCTGATGGTCATTTTTTTTCCAGAGGAGGATGTGGTGCAGGCAGAGGGAAGAGTGCCAATCTCTGTCTAATGGTTCCAAACAGGGTCTGGGCCTAGCTCTCTGGATGCTGATGAGTGGGAAATGAAACACAGATGGGTCAGATGGGTAAGGAGAGGGGGATTACAGGTCAGGCCAAAGAGTTGGAATAAATCAAGTGCTTATGAGGTACAGAATGGCACATTGTTTAAGTGAATGGACAGGGAAAAAACATTCCAGCATTGTTCAGTCCAGTGAGTGAACCCTACGTTCTTCTTCCCAGACCAGCCCCGGCTACAGAGAGCCTCATCGGCAGGATGCATGTGAGCAACAAACCTAAATGTGGCCAACTGGGGCCTGAAACATTCTTCCCTGCTCCAAGAAAGCCAATTTTGTTTTATTACACATGAGATGTAATTTACTGGGAGAAATGTTTGGGTTCATGTGCCAGATCATAGAGAGTCAGATTTGGGGTTCCCTGGGGATCTCCGAGGAGAAGGTGAGTAACCACAAATTAATAGAGCAGGGAAATAAAGTGACAAAAGAAATGTTTCATTGTGCCTGAAATATTGAACCAATTTTTCCCTTTTTAGCCTTTTAAACTTCTGCTCACAAATCAAAGAGGAACTCAACTCAGAAAACTCAGCAGAAGCCCAGAGAGCCTGATAATGACAAAGAAAAACTCAATATTCTTCCTTAGTTTTAAGTGTCTTCGTAACCTCGGAAAGCAAAGTGGCAAGGACTTCCTGAGATCATTAGACAATAATCCAAACAATTTGATGACTAGAAAAGTGAAGCACTGATAACCATAATGGATCTGTCCATTTTGTGTTCTAGGTGTGAGACTAGAGGAGAGACATCATGAAATCCCAAAGTGCATACAAGCCCGATCCTTTAGTGTTAGGTAATCAGAAGATGGGCTGGAGAAAGGGTTTTCGTGAGGGAACAAAGCCAGTGGGGTGTGAGAACAGAAAATGTCACATCAAGGGAGACAGAAAGTTGCAGTGGCCAACAGAATTAGAAAGGCTCCAAAGCATGGAACTCATGATTTCTTTTTTAGAGACAGAAATTATTTTTGGAAATTTATTTTCATACCAGCCACGTTTCCACTTTATGGACTTGACCTTTAACAGAATATCCCACAGGCAAAGCTGCAGACAGTGGTTGTCCGCAGTCACTGGGGTGCTCACACTGTGAGTATGAAGAACTTCTCAGTCTGTCCATTGGTACTTTGCAGCTCCAGAGGCAGCAGGGACCATTTCAAAGTGCCAGTATAGAAAGCATCGGGGCCGCAGATCTTTACGAGGCCAGGCGTTTTCACTGTTCTTATTTTAATAAGTCGGTTCAATGAATGCTAGTGACAGATATGCACACGTTGTCTTATTCCCCACTGCTTCAGGCCATCCCAAAACTAATAGCTGTGCTACTTATAATTTAAATATTTTACCTTTTCCCCTGATCTTCTGCCCTCCACAACTTTTATTATTCCTGTGCTCTGAGTCTTAGAAAGGGATCCCAAGAATAAGTCACCAGTTTGTAAAGCAAATTTGAAAAGCAACCAATGACACAAGCATCAGGAATAAGAGGAATTAGAAGAACAAAAAAACTGACTACAGAGAACGTTCTAAGCCTGTTCTCTCAAAAATATAAAACTGTGATTCACGGAAAGAAGGACAGACACATAAGAAACTAATATCCAGTTTGGGATATTTGCTATTTTCTTTCCAATAATTTGGATTTTTCCCCCCAGTTCCTTTTCTCTCTAGAATAAAAAAAAAAAAAAAAGCAGTGGGAAGTATCTGTGGGGGAATCTGCAGGCGGAAGTTATTCTGACAACACTTAAATGACTACTTGTTATAATGGAAAATCAGAGATCATTCTTTTCAGAGAAAAAATACACATAGGGTTCCCAGAGACTGCATTTCACCTGGAACACATCTCCAAAGGGATGTGGGAGTGTGGTGTGGAGGCCACCACAGAGCTCTCCACTTGACTTTCTGGATTAGACCCTGAAGTATTAATAGATGAGGTTGACTGAGTAGCAGAGAAACTTCTCCTGTGCCTGTGAGAATTACTAGGCCACCTGGATTCTTGCCAGGATTTACCAGAGGCTGGAAAATGTGCTTGCAGGCTAGAAACAGCTAGCCAGCCAGATCTCTGTGACTAAGGCATAAGCCTAATGTAGGACGCGCAAGCTTTTGCGATAAATATCCTCAAGGTGGAAAAGCAAGGCAGTGACCACGAGGCTGTTGTCACCTCTGGCCAATGCTATCTACCTGTAGCCATGCCTGACTGTCCACTCACACGTGGGTGTATCTTCTAAGGGATGTGGTCCTCAGGGTGTCTAAGCCAGAGAAAACACTAGAAAAGCACAGTTCTCTAGAGTAGTGGAATGAGTCTAACATTTCTAACATCCCTAGGTTATGCTGTGGTTAGCACGGTATAGCAAACAACAATTAGAAATAAATTTCTAAGAGTGTTCCTAAATTGTATAAGCTCTGGACTCCACAAAACCTGAATCTATCCTTCGGACTTGCTTATGAGGTAGAACCAAAGAGTTTTTGAAGAAGGAAGGGAAGTGTACACTTGCTTTCTTGATGTACCTGGCTTAAGGCCCTCTGATTCAGGCAAAGCTGTCCATTTGGTAGCTAAATACAGAGTCTGGAGAATGGGACTAAAATCCAATTCTTCTGATCCCAGGTATATGGCTGTTATAGTATGTCACACAACTTTAACAAAGAACCAGTGGAGAAGAGTTTGCCTAATTGAGGCATTCTCTGAGAAGTCAGCCAGCTGTCTCCAAGTACCGACTTCTTTTGCCTTTAAAAACACATAATGCAAACAGAAATGTGAGGACTTGGGGCCACACTATAGGAATTCACTTTTCTATAATAAGGAGATACTGACCGACAGTTTATCTGCAAAACATACGCTTCAAGCTGCTTTCACATTTTGGGGACAGATTTATGCCCCTCCAGCTCCCTCTTCTCCATGGACTCTCTCATAAATAAAGGCAGGTGTTCACAGAGCAACTGACTAGGGCAGGATGTGTCCTGTGACCATGAAACAGCAAAACTATCTGTCCTGTAAAGGGGTGGTCACACCCCAGACCCAGTACTTCTTAGGACAAGCTCAAGATGCTCCATATAGTGATAAATAATGCTCTGTCTGCTCAGAGGCTAGAAGAAAGGATATGGTCCTTTAATGAGAAGCCCTGACATTACTATTTTTACAGTGGTTCTTTGGTAATAAATACAAGGAAAATACCATCATCCTGAAGACAAAAAACTGATGCGCAAGAGGTACATGGCACAGATTACATTCAAATGAAGGACTTCTGCAACCCTGTGTACCAGGTCTATAATATCACCTGTGGACTAGCACACCTCCGTGGAGTCGCTTTACAGCACTTGGGTGTTTGCTGGATGCTTAATTAAAATCCTACTCTGGTGGGAAAAACCAGATTTCCAAATGGTGATTTTATTGATTCAATAAAATTTAAGAAATTCTGCTTATGGAAAAACTCATTAACCAAAACTAATAAATAAGAGTTAAATAAGGAACCCTGCAGTCTGGTTCCTCTTTATTTGACAGAATTAAAAATCACTCTGGAACAACTTAGTTCATTTTTCACTTGTTAATTGAACTTAATGGTTTAGTAATTCCCATTCTGTTCTAAGCTTTTCGAACTCTTCGTTCCTTCTGGCAGCACTTGCATTCGGACGCTCTTAACTTTACAGAGAGTATATTTATATAGAAGTTTAACAGAAGTGACGAGCGTGAAGGAGGGGGGAAAACTGAGAACGTTTTCCTTGCACTGAGGCAGGGACTCAAGGCACAGCTCAGCACTGGGGGTGGTGTCAAGTTGCACTGCCCTGTTAGGGGGGTTCTCCAGCAGAGCTGCAAGGGCTGAGTCCATATGAGGGACAATTTTATGATCGAATGCACCCTACAGCAGATTTCCACTTCTGCCCAACCTCCTCGACAAGAGATTGCAAAGAGCCAAAGTCGTGCACGTATTTGGGCAAAAACTTTCAATTTTACCCTCTGGCTTTGCACAACACCCTTTTCATCCAATTTCACCCTTTGTTTTGTCTTTTGTATGTGTAATAAACATCTCAAACATAACCTTCCATCTCCCTCTAGTCAGATTGCCTGAAACCCACAGAAAAGAAGCTGGCAATTACAAATGGCCAGATTGGCTCATGTCAGCTCACATCAAAAACCCTCACTGAATATCTGAAGAACCAACTTCCTTATCTTTCATAATAGGGATTTGTTCCTTGATCTACCACAAATGAGAGGTTTAGTTCTTCAGCTATTCTGACCTAAGTATCAAGTGGATTAATTTTACAGCTTTTTATTTGCATAGTTTCGCCCCAGTTTTTAATTTCCTTACTGTATAATTTGGCATCTTAAATTTTTACTTAACTCTATTGTAGATACCTGACTTATCACAAATTCTTCTGAAAACCTAATTATAAAAACTCGCATAATAGTTTGTCATGTACATAAACCACAAATCACTTTTTCATTTCTCTATTATTGGACACTTTTTTTTATTCCTAGATATATTATGCTGTTTCATTCGATTCATGATTTCTTTTCTTGGTCTGTTTATACAAATGGTTATTGCTGGTGTGTAAGACAGTTACTAAATGCGTTTATCTTGTGCCAAGCCACTTCACTAAATTTTTCCAATAATTATAGTTTCTAGTAACAATAGTTTTTCAATCGATGCTTTACTGTTTTGCAATGAGCCAAAAATGTGCTAATGATATATAATAGAAATATATTTCTTTCCTTCCCCAAAATATAATTTTTGTTTCAACTTTATTTCCAAAACAATGTTAAATGATAACACTTATCACTCACTGGATATGTATTATGTAGTAGGCCCTGTCCTAATTGCTTAATAAACATTATATGCTGTTTTTTATTCCATTACTTACTAGATTTTTTACTGATTTTTTAAAAAATATCTTCAAATCCTTAAATATCTACAGGCTGTTGGTTCAAAATATAGTTCATCATGTTAAGGCAAGTAACATACTCCTTTTTGAAAATAAAATTTTAAAATAAATTTTAGGCTTATAGAAAAGTTCCGAGGATAGTACAGAGAATTCTTCCATACCCATCACTAAGTTTCCCCTACATCATCCGGGTACTTTTGTCAAAACTAAGAAATGCACACTGGTTCATACTTGTTAAATAAACTTGACTTAATTTCGATTTCTCCAGTGTCCCCACTGATTTTCTTTTTTGAGCTACAGGATCCTACCCAGGGTACCATGTGACACATAGTGCTCATGTCTCCTTAATTCCCTGTACTTGTGACAGTTTGTCATTCTTTCCTTATTTTTGATGACCTTGACAACTTTGAAGAGTCCTGGTCCGGTATCTTGTAAAATGTCCCTCAACTGTCTGATGCTTTTCTCATGATTAGACTGGTGTTACAGGCTTGGGGGAAGAATGTCCCAAAGAAGTGCCCTTCTTTTCTTTTTCTTTTCTTTTCTTTTTTTTTTTTTCACATTTATTCACTTCTGAGAAACAGAGACAAGAGATGAGTTGGGGAGGGGCAGAGAGAGAGGGAGACACAGAATCCAAAGCAGGCTCCGGGCTCTGAGCCATCAGCACAGAGCCTGATGCAGGGCCCAAACCCACGGACAGACCGCAAGACCTGAGCTGAGGTCAGATGCCTAACTGACTGAGCCCCTCAGACGCCCCCCAAAGAAGTGCCCTTCTTATCACTGTGTAAGTGGGTACATGATCTCAAATTCACTTATCTCTGGTGATGTTAGCCTGGATTAAGCTAGTGTTTGCTAGGTCTCCCTGCTGCAAAATTACTATTCTTTTTTCTTCCCCATACTCTGCTCCCTAAGGCAGCTATGAAGCCTGGCCTCCACCGAGGTGAGCAGGGAACTAAGCTTCACTCCCTGGAAAAGCAAGTGCCTGAATATAAGATTTAGAATTCCTCCATAAGGGAGACTGGTCCCATCTCCTCCATTTACTGATTTATTGAAACACTGATTCATATTACTATGGGTCCATAGATGTTTTATACTTTGGGCTATAACCCAATACCATGCTATTAATCTTGTGGTTCAAATTGTGCCAGTTCTGGCCAATTGGCTCTTTCAGTTGGCTTCCATGTCCCTGTGACATGCTCCTTGTTTGTTTGTGATCCGTTGTGTTTTCCTCCCTTTGTTTCTTTGAGCACTTCGTTACTTTCTGGAAAGATTCTCCAGGCGTACCTCGTACTTTCTCTGCCACAGCCCTAGAAACAGCCATTTCTCAGCAGAGTGTTGGTACTCTCCATTAGAAAATGGAATTTAGAAATGAAGATCGCAGCCCTGGATGTAATACACATGAAATTTGTCTTACCCACTGTTATGAGTACAGATCAGAGGCATTAAGGCCTTCCATGCTGCTGTGCAACCATCACCACTATCCATCTACAGAACTCTTTTCATCTTGTAAAATTGAAATTTTGCACCCATTAGAAAACCACTCATCATCTCCTAAGCCAGGCCCTGGCAACCGCCCCTAGAATTTCTGTCTCTACGAACTTGACTATTCTAGGTACCTCACATAAGTGGAATCACACAGTATTTGTCCTTTTGTGACGGGCTTATTTCACCTGACACGATGTCCTCAAGGTTCATCTGTGTTGTAGCCTATGTCATATTTTTTCACCCTTTTAAAGGCTGGGTAATACTCCATTATATGCACAGACCACATTTTGTGTACCCATTCATCTGTTGATGGACACTTGGGTTGCCTCCAGCCCTTGGCTATTGTGGATAATGCTGTGAATATGGGTGTAGCAAGCAATTATTGCACCATATACCTAGAAGCAGAATTACTAGGTCATACAGTGACTCTATGTTTAATTCTATCTTTAATTTTGTTTTTGAGTAAACCCCATACTATTTTTCATAGCAGGTGCACCATTTTACATTCCGATCCACAGTGCCCAAGCATTCCATTTCCCCACATCCTTACCAATAACCCCAAACCCACAGAATGTACGACGCCAAGAGGGAACCCTGATGTAAACTAGAGACTTTGGGTGATGATGATGTGTCCATGTAGGTTCATCAATTGTAACAAAGATGCCATTTCAGGGGAGATGTTGATAAAGGGGAAAGCTATGCATGTGGGGGTGGCTGGGGTTTAAGGATTTCCCCTATAGTTTCCCCTCCATTTTGTTGTTAACTTAAAACTGCTCTAAAGATAATAGCCTTTTAAAACAAAATTTAAAAATAAGCACAGAATATTTCACAACATTTTTTCCAGGGCTCCCAAGCATCCACTGAATGACAAGCTGCACTTGGTCTATAGGGACTGGCAAACAATTGCATCAAGACAGTGTTATCAGAAAGAATTAAGATATTTATTTTTAATTTTTTTTATGTTTATTTATTGTGATCAAGTGAGCAGGGAAGGACCAGAGAGAGCGTGAGGGAGGGAGAGAATTCCAAGCAGGACCCACACTGTCAGTGCAGAGCTCGATGCAGGGCTCAAACTCAGGAACTGAGATCATGACCTGAGCCGAAAGCAAGAGCAGGAAGCTCAACCAACTGAGCCACTCAGACACCCCAAGATATTTATTTTTAACAGCTTCAAATGAAACAGTGTTTGACTTCTTTCTAGAAACTGATATTATTAATTCCCTCACAGCAGGTATTCTTTAGCTTTACCTGCAAATGGAAGAGTAGAAGTTGGGGTTCATTTATTAAATCTATGGTGACCTATTTGCACTGAAAATGCCATTTAAGCAATCACTAGAGGTATTTAACACAACTTTTAAAATAATTGGTAAGAGAATAAGCTGACAGCTCAGCAAGGCATGTTGGGAGGTGAACAAACTTTTTGACACCATATCCCCTTTCTCTGACTAAGTAAGGATACATTTGTGAGGATGAAAAAGCCTTTTAAATTGGCTGATTTAACAACCTCTTCCCACTAGAGTAAAATCTTTTCAGTCTGATGAGGCTAAAGCAATCTAAAAGGAAATATTGGCTCCCACAGATTTCTATTGGCTTTGATGATAAAACCTTCTGCCTCGTCTATTTCCTTTTGATCTAGTTGAAAAAGGATGCTGGGAGAGGCTAGCACCATGCGCCTTCAATGACCAGCTGCTGATACAGCTGTGGCTTGTTAAGGCCACAGGACAAGGAAAAGTTCCAGCATGCTTCCTGTTTTATCACATTCTTAAGTTAACATTATATTACTGAGAAAAGTGATATCCACACATATGCAGAAATATGGTATGTACTAAAGGCCAAGTGGATTGTAAAAATGAGGATCCAGCTACATATTTCAAGAAATTAGTATGATGTAAAAGCTTATCAATAGAACCTTTATTCCAACTTAGCAATTTGAAACAAAGATCTGCTTTTAAGACAGTTTACTTGTCTAAGATTGATGGGGAGATAGTTTGAATTCTCTGGAGAAAAGCACTTTCTGGTCTCAAGTATCCAGATGGATTTGCATCCTCAGTCCAACCTCAGAGGCTTTAGGAATGCTACAGAAGGCCTCCAGCTGATATGGGGGGTGGGAATCTTAACTATGACTCTCACTGCTTCCTATTAAGAAAATGAGAAGCAACTCACTTTTTACAAGGTGTTAACTAAGCTTGGCTGAGCAGCCCAACTGAAAAATCAAACATGCCCAAACACTTCATGTTTATAAAAACAAACTCCATTAACATGCCTGGCTTCCCTTTCATAAAATTGCAGATGATTTACTGCCTATCTTAGTGCAGTCCAATTTTCCTGTAAAATGCGTGTTCTGTATTATGGTTGGCACATTTTAGGAGATCAATGTGTTATTGTTGAATTGAATTAGAATTGATTTGTTTTTTATACAAATTATAATGGAGGATTTCACAGGACCTGTGAGTACTCAACTGGCATAAAATAGAGTATTTACACAGCTATAAGAACTGGTATGCACTCCTAAAAGGAAGTTAAACTCTTTTTTTTTTTTTTTTAATACCACGCTGTTCATCATTCCAAAATCGGACTTAAAAGGAAGACAACCAGATTCTCCACCAACTTGTTCCATCAAGTTGGGCCTTATTACAAGTCTCCCCAGAGTAATTTAAGTGTCTCCAATCCCTATATACCTGATTAAACTATTCTGGTAAAGCCAATTCTAGGACTTATATAAATTTCTTAAGGTATTTCTAAGGTAATGCCTGCTATTTCTATTTACCCACTTAAAAAAGATATTTGATAATAAAGAAAGAATATACAGCAATCATATCTGTACCCATCCATAGAAACACAATACACAGAGTCGATGCCCTCTCTTTACCTATCTCTGATCACATTACCTGCCCTTCCCTGTCAGAAGGAACCATTTATCCAAGTCTTAATTCAAATTTGCTCACTGACCTGTGGCCGGGAAACAGGGAAGCATTGTAATAGGTTCATAGTAGAAATAACTTTCACTTTTTTTTTTTTTTTTAATATTTTTATTTATGTCTAGGAGAGAGAGACAGCGTGAAGAGGGGAGGGTCAGAGAGAGAGGGAGACACAGACTTGGAAATAGGCTCCAGGCTCTGAGCTGGCAGTCAGCACAGAGCCCGACGCGGGGCTCGAACCCACGAACCGCGAGATCATGACCTAAGCGAAAGTTGGACGCTTAACCGACTAAGCCACCCAGGAGCCCCAATAACTTTCACTTTTAATGTTTTGCAAAACACGCTGATGATCTGATGTTTTCTCTAGAAGATATTGGCTCTCTTAACCCTATGGTAGATGTATACTTACTAAACCCATGAAAATGTTGGCTAAGAAGACACTGTAGAGGTATCAAAGCGATTTAGTCCCTTTTCTCATTTCATAACCAATTTAGTCCCTCCCTTGCACAAGCAAGGGCTCTGGCATTCTCTATACATGACTAAGTGCATTTCTCTGCACTTCTCCAATTCTGTACTGATGTCCTAATGAGAAGAGCAAATTTGATAATGATGAGACCCACAACTATCCAGCTACTTCTCAAAAGCTGTGGTCTGTTCCCAAGTGTAATCTCATAGCCAGGACAGGAGCAAGGTGAGCCATTAGTTTGTGGACAAATGCCATTTGAATTAATATTTAAATATATTTTTACCCAAAGCAAGGAAGAAACATATTAAATATTACTATCAATAGTAATAGAAGCACATGTACAACTTATGAATAAATAGACATATATTGGTGATGCATATTCATAAGGTTTTTTTTATTAACTCATAAGAATTTTCAGTCAGAAAAAGTTTGGAGACCACAGCTCCTAATGATTCACATTTACTATCTGTGTGACCTACGAAAAAGTAGCTTCAAGACATACTGAATGATCTTAATCACGTTCAGGTCACATTTGTGTGTTAATGTATTTGACAGATTAATATAAATTATTTTACTTTATATAGTGCCTTGAACTTTTGGCTCAGGTAAGCAAATGAAACTAAATACTCATGATTCATCACCTACATTCTCTAGGTCTTAACGCTTAGTGCTAAAAACCACATGGAAGGATTAGTTGTACAACACACTTTCAATCCCACTGTTTTGTTTTTTGTTTTTTTTTTTTTTAGAATCAGAGGTTAAGATGTCTAGAAAAGTTTTTCAGGCAAGCACAGTCAAATAAAAGTTGTAAATATTTATTCTTAAAATACTTATTGAGCACCTAATATAATATACTGAAGATACAGGAGCGCCTGGCTGGTTCGGCTGGAGGAGTGTGCGGCTCTTGATCTCAGGGTTGTGAGTTTGAGCCCAACGTTGGGGATGGAGATTACTTAAATAACAATTCTGAAAAATAGGGCCACCTGGGTGGCTCAGTCAGTTAAGCATCCAACTTCGGCTCAGGTCATGATCTCACATGTGAGTTTGAGCCCCGCATCCTGCTCTGTGCTAACAGCCTGGAGCCTGGAGCCTGCCTCAGATTCTGTGTGTGTGTCTCTCTCTGCCCCTCCCCAGCTTGCTCTCTGTCTTTCTCTCTCTCAAAAAATAAATTTAAAAAACAAGTAAAACTTTTCAAAATTTTTGAAAAATATACTGAAGATACAAAGATTAATAACCATTTACTGAGTGTTTGCTTTCTGCAAGTGCTAGGTAATGAGGATCAAGTGATGAGTAAAATAGCATTGGTGATTCCTCACTTCAAGGAGTTTATAAGCTAGTGGGGGAAAAAGACAAAGGAAATAAAATTGAGAAAGTATTTTATGCAAGAGATGAAGAAAGCCCCAGACATATTTCTCTATGCCAAAGCCCTCTGCCCCTTCTTTCACATTTCATCTTCTATGGCCATGACTCCAAAAAATGGATCCCTACTCTTGTTTCGCATTAGTTCATATCTGGGTGTCCCTAAGTATTATTCTCTTGACCTTGAATTCCCACCTCCATCTCCTGTATTTTACCTGACCAGTCTCACTCAGCAACAACAGATTATAATGAGTTTAATGTCAGCAATCCTGGTTCTTCTGAAATCCTTCCCTGGAAATACAATGCTGGAACCCACTGGACATGAGATAGCCCCAGAAAGCCCTAAGATAGACAAGGCAGGAGCAGGGATTGAGAGCAGGATAGCATGCTAGAAGTGAAGGACTTTGAGGAGGTAGGCATTTGAGGGAGGCATAACTCATTTCCTACAGACCAGCCAACTCTGAGAGGTGCGTGTGAGAAACCCTGCGGATCTTTCTACCAGTAGACATTTTCCTTTCATGTGAGTGATTCTGCAATTGTTCAAAATAGTCATCTTAAATGTATGCATTGGGTCTCATAGATTGGGAGTCTCTCTGAGGGCCATAGCAACTCCCTTCCAGTTTAGCAAGCCTGCCCTCTTCCCTTATGGCATAAGGTGCGATACAAAGCAAGCACATATTCCTCCCAGAAACATTTATTGGATCCTGGCTCAGACAAGGCCTGGTGCTAGTAATGTGGAGGGCACAGAGATGTGTGCACAAAGCAATAACATGCCATTTGGACCAAGAGAATGAGGATTATGTTATCTGCCTCTTACAAAACATGGAAATGTTGTACTTTAAAAAGGACTTTTCGCTATTGCTTTCAGCCACATATCACACAGCACTGACAAATATATAGTGTCAATGTAATATTGTTATGTCTCCATCCCACATCATCAGTCACGGACTTATCTGTGTTACACAGTCTCCATTTCAAAGCATTTAGGAGCCTCTACGATGGGTAGTGATTTAGGAAGAGAGGAGAAGAGTTGCACATTTCCTATAGCGTTGTGGGTGCATTTTGTGGGAATGATGAAGATCATGATCATGATGATAATGATAAGGTCCCCAGCTGTCTGTTGAAATTCCTTTCTGGGAAACAGCTGGAGATTCATTCTCTCAAGATGGCATCTGGCTTGATTTGCCAGCACTCAAATCCCATTGATCTGGTTCTGTTCTAGCCCTGTGTACTCACAGTTCAAAGAGCAGGGAGGCCTGTAAAGAAATTACTGCCATATTGTTCAATCGGCCACAGTGAGCAATATATACGATTATAATTAGGAACACATTAAGGGAAGCAGCTCAGTGGAGATAAGCTGCTTGACTGCATACGCTTTTTGATGAGGGCTTAGCGCCAATCCGAGAAGAAAAAGATTAAATGTTTGTTACCAATCCTTTTGAACTTGTGGCAGAACATGTGGTAAAGCATTTTTGATTCAAATTAAAAGCATCCTAGGATAAAAATAACCCTGTTCTCCCAGGCCTTTCCAAGTGAAAACCATTTGGAGACTGATTTATTGTATAGCCCTTAACCTCTTTCCACCAGCATGATTAACGTAAGCATTTCTGAATCCCGTGTAAGCCTGGACAGGTATTTGTCTTGTTACACATCTGTGAAACAAATGGCAATACAAATTAGACACTCAACAGATGTAAGTTTTCAAAGGCCGAGCAAATTTAATTTGACTGTGCATGTAAATGAAACGTTCACTGAGCTCTGAGGTCAGTGATGCAGGTTACAGGTGGAGAGGGTTGTCGCGCCAAACGTCACCAGAAGGCCAGCAATTCAGAAACCCTTAAGTAGCTTCCCAAACCAAGCAGAGAGAAGACACGCTGTCACTGTAGCACCAGACAGGCAAGCATGGGGAAGGCCGAAAAAGGAAGGGTCTGATTGGACCACATAATCGAGACAGACTTTCCACGGTCACTGGGATGAAAAAGGCAGGATAACCCTGTTAAATGTTCGAAGCTTCCGAGTCGAGAAGAAGCCTCGTTTAGTGATTTCTCCTGGGAATGGAGCATAGAATATGCCAGATTTTGCCTCTTATTTCCTCTGTGGCCTCAAGCAAGTCTCTTAACCTCTCTGGGCCTGTTTACCTGTAAAACTGGGGTACTGATGTTCACCCACTGCATAGGAATCTGAGGCTGAACATCCTTCTAAAGTGATTGCTGAGCTATTGAAAATGGCACTACACATTATACGTCTTGTGAGTCTGGGAAGTTTGTAACCACAAAACACTATCTGCCAAAGGAATACTTTAGTTCAAGTTGGTTTTAATTATATCATGTGTTACTTTAATTTCCATAAGCAGCGAAGTCCTTAGAGACTAATTGAAAAAAAAAACCATTATAATATTTTCTTACCTTATCTCACTCAGTCCCACCCCTCAGCCCTCCAAGACAGACAGACACACATACACACATACACTTTCCTCTTCCCAACTAAATTCCTGGAACTTTTCCCCTCTATATAATTTTTACCCCCCTGGTCAGGTAGCAGTTAATGCTAAAATTATAAAGGCAGTAAAAATCAATAATTAATTCCACATGCAAACTTCTTAGCACTTTCATTATCAAACATTGTCAAGATGAGTACATCCTATTATCTGAAGTAGCATCTTCCAGGTTCTCAGGGATGTTGAGAGTTTTAGTTTTAGTTTTCTAAAAAAGATCTTCAGTCGTATCATTTTAGTCCTATCATATGTGGTTAAACCAGTGTGATTCTAATATGATAAGGCACATTGTAAAATTCTAAAAGGGGGCAAAGTATGAAGTGTTCTCCTAACTTTTTTGTACCCCTTTACCATTGAATTCTGCCTGTTGTTCTGAAGAAAACAATTGGGGAAATACTAATCTAAAGGGTTTTGTTGTACTTTTGCTGTTTGAGAAAAGTGAAATGTCAGTGGGCCCTCTTGAACAACAGGGAAGTTATTTCCAAATCCAAGTGAGATTGATGGAGAATGAGCATTGGCCTTTAGAAAGAAGATTAAGGCCAATGGGCAGGTAGTGTATTCCTTTCTGCTTTTGCTTCCACCAGGAAGAATATGTTGCTGTTACTTTTTTGCTTTCTTTGGCTTGTTTGCTTTGATTCTCTCTTGCAGGAATCATAATGATAAACTTATCTGGAGCAACCTAGCTCTATTATAAATCTGTGCCAATTACTAGGGGCCAAACAAACCAAACCTATAGTTTATGACAGTTTTATAAATCAATGGATTATTTTTAAATGATCCTCATTGTTCTTTGAAATGCCAATTAGTGAGGAAACTCTCGCTGCCTTATAGCCATTAGTCAGGGAAAGCACGGCTTAGGACTCCACAGCAGTGTGAGAATAACTCACTGTCTCACTCCTAAATGGCAAAGTTAAAAGAGAGCTGGACATCTTTCAGGTAAAAGTGGTATAAATGAACATGAAAATCCATTAGCAACTTTTACAGCTGCTAGCTAGGTAACCACAGTGCCCTTTCTGTGACTATCTTACATCATGTGTTTCTGGAGTCTGCCCTCTCCATTAAACCTGAGTTCCTTACGGTCAAAGTCCTCTATGCACACTTGTTCCTGGAATATTCTCTAATGCCTGAGTCATAGTAGTTACCTGTCACACATTTGCTGACTTGGACTGACAGCAAGTGATTTGGGACAAGAATGTTTATAAAAAATATATTCTACAATACTTAGAATGCTGAAGGCAAATCGTATTTTCAAAGGAAAGTAGACCAATTCATATATACCCAGGTACTTCTGGCCAGAATATACAGCTCATTTGTGGCTTAAAAATGTGACATAAGAACATAAATGTCTCGTAATATTTATGCTGGGTCATAGCAAACTTGCTCAATTGTAATGTTTTCTCTTTACCTTTTTCTTAATTAATATGAGGAGGTTTACTTAAATCCTGGGTAAATGTCACTATTCTGTTATAAACCATCAGAGTCATTTTGAATCTTGATTTTTCTATCTTTCATGGAATTATTCCTCATGCTCTGTATAATCTGGGAACGTGACAATCCTGCCCTCAATGTTATCACCCAAACATGTGATAAAATTTTTAAATCCATAACCAAGAGAAAAATTCAATGGGAAAAAATAATTTTGTTTAATTAATCAACAGCATTGAAGTGTGGGCTTTAAATCTGCAGTTAAGTTTCCAACCATCTTTCCTTTCTTTTCTTTAACATACACAAAGATAACCCAAGATTTTTGTCAAACATTTTGCTAACAAGGTCAAGTTTTGATTCAATTGTAATTATAAGTCTACTTTCCTATGACATTGGTCTCAGGGATGACACCTACATATTGCATAATAGTGCTAAAACAATCATGAAATTTAGCATGGTCAAGACTCATGGACAAAAAGAACAATGGTGGCCAAAGTGTGCACAAATGCACACCTTCAGACTTCTGTCTTCATTAACATCATGCTTACATTCGTGAAAAATGGCCAAAAATTTAGTTCCCTCAAACTTCTTTGTCCTCCAACTATTTGTGATGTGAATCCTATACTTTATGTTCTTGTGTTGATCTAGAAGACCTCATGTGCAATTTTAACCAACACAGGGAAACAAAAAGTTGTAAAAGAAAAAATAGGCATACTGTGCCTTAGAAAAACTAAATTGTCTAAAAGATGTCATACACAGAGTCAAAAGACAAAGTAATAAATGATTAATATATAATGCTCATTATGATAGATCGGTATTACAAATCAACAAAACAAAACTCTTGAGTTATAGGATATTAAGGCTTAGGATAGTTGGAAGTTATTCGTGGAAAAGCAAATGCAAGAAATCCCTAATAATGCATGAAAAGACACTCAATTTCACTAGTAGTAGGGGATGGGAAATTTAAAGGAATAATATGTCCCTTTATCAATTTACTCAAACTAGCAGAGACTATAAATAAGAACATTTACTGTAGATTTGGATAAAAAGAAATAGTATAATTGAAATAAAAGAAAATGAGACCTCCCATTCAGTGCTGGAAACATGAAGTATTCAGTCTCTTCTAGAAAGCAATGTGGCAAATATCTATTAAGTTAAAAATACTTTTCAATCTAAAACTCCCACTCTGGTTATTGTATAGAATTAAATATATATATATATATATATATATATAAATCATATAGATATAAATATATAATATAAATACACACACACACAATGCTTTCATGAAGCATTGCATGATTATATTTCATGTATGGTTGTTTCAAGTTGTAAAAAAAGAAAAATCAAGCAGAAAAAAATGAAAGGCTACCGATAAGTGAATGGTTGAATACATGTGGTATATTCTTACCATGCTCTATAATGAAGCCTATAGAGATCATAGAACTGGACCATTTGATATGGTAGAAGTGTTTTCATGTGCTATTAATAAGTGAGTAAGTAAGTTACATAAAGTCTTATTATATAATTTGCATTTCTTTTTATTTTTTACTTTTTTAAATGTTCATTCATTTATGAGAGAGAGAGCATGAGCAGGAGAGGGGCAGGAAGAAAGGGGGACAGAGGATCCAAAATGGGCTCTGCACTGACAGCAGAGAGCCCTTTGTGGGGCTTGAACTCACAAATCGTGAGATCCTGACCTGAGCTATAGCTGGATGCTCAACTTACTGAGCCACCCAGGTGCCCCTATAATCTTGTATTTATTAAAGAAAGATAAATAATCCCTATTATACATGTGCATATATATAAATATATATATACACATACATGTATGTATATCTGTGTATATTTTTGCTTGCTATTACATGAGCAATGGTAAGATACCTAAAAATAGCTCTTATGGGTCACTAGGGGGGCAAGAAGTGTGTTAGAGGAACAAGAAGGGATCCAAGTAAAACAATATAAGAAAACAGTACTGAAACCACTGGCATCCAGATAGCTAAGCACATATATATCATCACGTTTAGTCTTATGTTCAATGATATTGATGTTTTAAAAGATGTCTGAATGAACCTCATGGAAGGGGACCAAGCACAGAAACCTTGTGAACAAGTCAAAATGCCATTTCTAACAAATTGAAACTATTAAATTACAACTTAAATCAATTAAATAATTTCTGGCACTAATAGTGCCTATGTCACCTCTCCCTATTAACAAGTGCTTTCTCATTAACTGTCTCCTGTAAACTCACCACCCTGCCTATGATTAAATACAAGGATGAAAAGCAAATGTCAAGAATCACTATTGGGGCACCAGGTAGCTCAGGTCGTGAACTCACAGCTCATGAGCTCGAGCCCCACGTCAGGCTCTGTGCTGACAGCTCAGAGCGTGGAGCCTGCTTCAGATTCTGTGTCTCTGACTCTGTTTGTCCCTTCCCTGCTTGTGCTCTGTCTCTCTCTTTCTCTCTCTCAAAAATAAATAAAAACATTAAAAATAATTAAAACCAAAGAATCACTATCATTGTCTGTAGCTTGTACCCAATTTTGAATATTTAGCTTAAGAAAGTATATGCTTTCAGATAACATTTTAAAGTCATCTACTAAGAAAAAAGGTTAAACTATCATTACTGTGAGAGACCAATATGTATATTTTTTCAAATATATATTTAAAAATATGTTATTAATTAAGAAGTGTTAATTCATTGCATTTTTCTTGTACTAAAATATTATTTCATGGCTATGAAGCTCTATAAAAATTATTATCTTCTGGCTTAAAAAAAAAAAGAAAAAAGGTTAAACTATAAACTTATTTTCAAAATCTCATGCCATCTCATAAGGCTACAAAAATCCAGATGATGCTAAAAGCAAACTATAGAAATGAACACTTAGAAACAAGAGGCTGTGCCTGAGAATTTCAGTATTCCACCCAGGAAGCTGTGGGCACTAACATTCTTTTAAAAAGACCCAGGCTAACTGAGAATGAAGAATCACAGCTTCTAATCTTGGCTTTGCTGATTATTTGGCAATGTGACTTTGAGTAAATCACTTGACCCTTCTGAGCTTCTGACTCCCTGTAGGTAATAATCCTAGCCTTATCTCCCTCATTGTTTCAAAAATAAAATGAGAAGGATGATTTATGTGAAAGCCCTTTGAATAGTAAAATGTGCTATATTATTATTCAAACAAGGCATTATCCTCTCAAACCTACTTAGAAAGGGGTTGTAAATGAAATACTGCATATTAATGTGACCCAGGGCTTCAGAGAACTTGGATTCTCTGGGCACCATTACAGTCTCAACTGTTTTTCAGCACGGCATAAATTATGAGCTCCAAACAAGTCTTCAATACCCTTCGGAAGCCTGAGAGGCCAGTGTGAGGCAGCTTAGTGCCCCCCAGATAGGTACCACTGAAGAGAAAGGAAGAGTGTTTGAGAAAAACAGAGAGCACGGTCTGCCTGCCAAGTCTGTGCTCGAGCTGCAGTTTCTCATGTGCACGGGTGTTGAGAATAAAGGAAGCATGTCTAAAAACCCAAGTCTAGGCAGGAATTTCCATACCCTCTGGGTGTTTCACCAAGTTACTATTACAGATGCATGTCCGTGCATAAGTGTGAATATACACAAACATGACATTACCAAAGCAAATAGCTTTTCCATGTTACACACCCAATTCACGAAATGGCATCAGTTCCACAAACCTTATTTGCTATTGTAATTGGGTCCTTTTCAAGTATGGTTTGAGCATTTTGGATGCTAGAGTCATTTGCCATTCAGTAGTATCTAATGTCTCCACAAAGTGCATTTTCTCACAACCGTATTGTATATGTTGCATCTCATAAGTTATTTTTCTACTTATAAATCTTGGAAGCGTCTGCCTAGTTTGTTACTGTTGTTATTGTTTTTAAATATTAGAGCTTTAGAATGAGGCAAGACTTGGAAAAATTGGGTCATAGATTTTCTCAATCTGGGACCCTGACTCAATCTGGGAATTCTCATGAGCATTTTATTAGAATCACTGAATCTGCTCATTACCTGTGAGGTTTCAAAGGAAGTCAGATCTCTAGAACAAGGTCCCCCTTGTGTGTCCAAGTGCACCTTAGGCTTTATTCTCCCCACAAGCCCATAAAGGTAATAGCAACACACTCTGGACACACAATAAAAAAGTCTCATTCCCCATTGCCAAAGCCCTGAGGGCTGTCATTCCTCACTCATCATGGCTCCTGGTAAGCCTGTCACTGCCAGGAAAGGTATTTTACTCCACACAGTATGGCTTAGTGATGAAGGGTCAGCGTTATAACGTCTGAGAGATTTGAACTGGCCTCCCAGCTCAGTCACTTATGTGACTTCGGGCAAGTTTGTTAACCTCTCTGATCTGATTTCTTCCTCTGGCAGATGGGCATAATAGTTTCTGACTAAAAGGATGATGGTGGGGGATTAAATGGGATCGTGCACGGAAAGTGTTTAGGATAGCACCATGTACATAATCATAAGCGCTCGACCAATGGCAACTGGTAACGGTGAAACAGTGGCCACGAAAGGCATTGCTCACCACTGCTGCTGTAGGAAAGTACACATTCATGGAGGCGTCTAAGCCCGTTAAAAGAGAAAAACACTTGTTCCTAAACTTAAAGGGAAACAAGTTATACACATCAATTAGTAAGAGCATAAGTACACAGATAGCTTTCCTGTGCACAAATTACAGGCAAAGCTACATCAAGTTTGGACAAGGAAGCCGGCACGGAGTTTCCACTCCTCTGGGTGACTCCTGAAGAGCTCTAGGGCCAAGCAAGAAGGGAAAAACAGATCTAAAAGCAGTACTTTTGAAGCATTTGTATATGTACCTTAAGAGGCACGTGACATTACAAAACACTGTAGAGCCAAATGTATACCTACAATTATAAACCCTGGGTTGGAAGAACTTGTCTCCCTGCCCTTGGTATGACTGATCGGCATCACTCTATCTTTAATTTTTGGTCTTGTCTTTTAAAGACGAGATCAAGCTGGTCTGTATGGTTCCTGGGGGCATAGTGGTGACACAGCTCTGCAGACACACCTGGGATTGGGAGAACCATGATAGACAGCATTTGCCAATTTCCCACGGTATATCTACTCCGCCATGAGACGAGATTCGCTGAAAGCAAAATTGAGAAGAGATGCACACAAGCTAGTACGAGCCAGGGCCAACCTCACCACTGTGTAAGTGGAACAAGCATGGGGTGTGGATGTTATCCAAATAAAGATTTCAGTCCTCCAAACCAAACAGGTCACTTCCGCTCTAAATTGTCTGGTTCTGTTTCTCTCTTTAGCCTGAATTACTTCCATTTGCTTAATTTTTCCCGCCGATCTTACCTTCTTGTCCTTGAGTCTCTACCGTTGCTCTTCCATGAATTGTGAGCAATCCGTATCCTTCTGCCTGTAAAAATAATGGAAGAGAGGTGCACAAAAATCAGTCACTTAGGGAAATATGGATACCCAGATATCCAATAACACCATTACAAAACAAGCTTATTTTAATCAAGGTTCACTATAACCTGTATCCAGAGTAAGTTGCTGATATTCAAGTTCAGGTTCTTACAAGTGCACATATGGCCCATTTCCAACATGTGTTAATATGGTCTATCAACTTCTCTCTCCACCCAATCCAGTATGCACACTGCTGCCAGAAATTTCTTCTTGAAATAACACTTGGATCACATTCCCTGCTCAAAAATTCTAGTGGTTTCTCAGTCCTTCAGAAAAAGCCCAAACCCTTTGCCTCAAGGTCTCTCATAGCCAGAACTCCAATGGCTTCAGGTGCCCACATCTCACATGATCTCTTCACCACAGCCCACTCACCATCCTCTCTGCCCTTGGACTCCTGTCTTCCTTTATGTAGTGATGTTTCAATTTACCTTTGCTAAATTCATACTCTTTCTTTCGTTCTGACCTCAAATTCTACTTTTTCTGTGACTCTCTTCTATCTACTCTGATCTGATCCTCTCTCCTCTGAACTTATCCCACTGTCTTGTCTTTACCTCCCAAATTGCTCATCCTATACACTGGTGTTGAAGCTATCTGATTATATAACCTCCTCAAACAGATTACCAGCATGGAAAGCACCAGGACCACATCTTTGACCATCTCACCAGCACTCTCCAGTAGAACTTTCATCGATAATATAAATGCTTTTTAATTTTCTTTTTTTATTTATTTCTGAGAGAGACACTGTGAGCAGGGGAGGGTCAGAGAGAGAGGGAGACACAGAATCTGAAACAGGCTCTAGGCTCTGAGACAGCTGTCAGCACAGAGCCCGACGTGGGGCTCGAACCTACGAACCGTGAGATCATGACCTGAGCTGACGTTGGACGCCTGACCGACTGAGCCACCCAGGCGCCCCTGTGAGTGCTTTTTATACATGCTCTCCAGTATGGTAGCTACTAGCCACACATGGCTATTAAGCACATGAAAGTGCAACTGAGGAGATGAACTTTAATTTCACTTTCTTCATTTCATCAACATTTAAGTTGAAACAGTCACAGATGACTACCAGCTACATATTGGCCAGCATAGCTGGACCCTCTAGCAGAGCTAGACCTTCCATCAACATTTGCTGATGGAATCAATGAGATTCCCTTATGTCAGAACATAACCCCAAAACTACTTTCTAGCTCATCTCTAGTTTCTAATAATCTCTTCCTACAGTTATAGCCATTTCATAACCCCCAAAACCCTTCTGGTGACACCCTGGTGACAAGGGTCACTGGATGGAATTTAAATGGTCACAAGTATGCGATCTGCTTCTAGCTCTCTAAGTCTCAGAGGTGAGCACCAAGCATGCCAGGAATAGAGCACTTGAGAGCCAACTATTTCTTTTCACAAGCTCATGTCCACTCTCAAGCACCAGTGTGCCAAAGCCCGCACGGCTAAGCCTACACTGAGACCTTCTGGAAATTGTCCCGCCACTTTTGGGTCATTTTTGCCATACTATTTAAATTCAGTGGAAGTCTAAATTTCAGTTTCTCTTAGCTGAAACATGGTTAACTCCTCGTTAAATAAATACTTTAATTTGCAGCAAATAACCTCGTTTATTTTTGCTCATTTACTTGCACAGATGGGACAACAGTTCGTTTGCAATTTAAGGAATTTAAAATAATGTAAACACTCTGTTTCAGCAATGTTGAAGAAAAACTAGAAAATTCTTTCTCTCAACTTGGAAAATGCTGAACTTCATTGAGAAATAACTCTGAATAGAATTTTAAAGTAAAATGGACTTTAGACATCAATGAGCCAGGTGTACCTCTCTACATTTAGCAAATATAATCATTGTAATTTAGAATTGTTTTCATAAAGCTATTAGTAAATATTTGCCTACAGCAGAAATATCCAGAAATCTATTCGTTTTATGCAGTGCTTTCCACTGATTAACAGAATCCTGACTGATAGGACCATTAAAATGCCTTTTATTTAAAATCAGGAAATTAAATTAGATCACTTCACTTTATAAACATAAAACTAAAATGCTGCTTTCATTCTTCACTCTGTAGTAGTCATTTAGAATAAGGTAATGTAATAACATCTGCCTGTACAAAATAAGTGTAAGAAAAGGAAACATTTACTTATTTGCCTTGTGTTTTTACTAGGCACTGAGCTTTGCAGATGTAACTTTCCATGAATAATTCACCCCAGAATTTGGCCAACTCCGTATTAGCTTCTGTTTTTCAGAAGACATTTGGAATTGCATCACATGACATAGCGCACCCACGCATGCACGCGCACACACGCTTAGTGTCAAATGTAATTAAAAATTTTATAGTACAACATTAAGTCACAGTGCATATTTTTTATGAAGTTCGCATTATCCTATAAATAGAATAGTAGAAATAGTAGAAATATTAGAAAATACTCATAGGCAGCAAATCATTTTTGTACTTTGCTTTGTATTCCCGAATAATCTTTGACTTCCAATTACGCTACCTTATGGGACTTGTGCTACACAATGATCACTTTGTTTTACTGCAAATTCCCAATCTTGATATCAAAAGGAATACTGATCTCCCTGCAAGATAGTGATACTAAAACATATTCACTGTCAAGTGGCAATTTCTCTACCTCTAAATGTAAATATTAGATTATAAAAAGCCAGACACTTCTGATAGCCAGATTAACTATGTAGCATGCTTAAATAAATGCAATGTTGTTATTTTTGACCTCATACCCTACCCCAACTAAGCCAAAAGACGTTATCAGAATATATGATCAGGTAGCAATCATGTAACCCTTTACGGTATAGAGAATAATATGTATAAATGTGAGTATAATGTGTATAAATTTATATATAGTGTCCTGATGAAGAGCTTATGAAGGTGTAATACATCTAAAATTTGCCTATACTCCTCTGTCTACTGTGGTTTTCCTTATAAGGTGCTTATGAGCCCCCTTAACACAAAGCACAAAGGTCTTCATTGCTCAGCTTGTTATATTTATCTCAGTTTACAAAAAACTAGCCAGTGTTTTCTTAGAATGTTCCGGTGTACTAGAAATACTTTGTTTTTGTTTTAATTATGAGTGTAGCTTCCACAAAATTCTATTTGGTCCAAGATCTATAGATATGCCATACTTGAGAAGCACCTACATCAATGTAACCCGTTGGACAGATGTGCTGAAGACCATCCAGGGCTCACGTATTGAGCAGAACCGGCTCTAACCTCCCAGGACACTCACATATCAAACAGCGTGTTCACAGTCTAAAAACTTTCTTCACTTGCAAACACCTGGTGTGAGATCTGTCCAGATTTTACATCAATTAGCATAGGTTATACTCAAGACAACAGACATTCGAGTGGTTAGTGTATTCCAACACTACTGAGATGATCTGAAGGCACAATGTAGCTAACAATCACAGTTAAGCTGAAGATTTAAAGCCAGGCCCAGGGCAAATTTCATTCATCAATTGCACAGACTGATAAAAATCACTTCTCATGTTTAAAAAATAGGGACTTCCTAAAAGCAAAAAATATGGTTTGGATATAGAAAGTCCTACTAAATGAAGTCAAATGGTTTCTTTACTATGAGGAAAAAAAATATTAGAATGCCTCATGAAATTGAAAAATACATTAAAAAGTCAGTACAATTTAGCATTTAGAATAGAAAAAGGAAAATATTAAAAAGATGTCAATGTTATTATTGTTATGAAGTCCAAACAAAAAATACTCTGTAAAATCGTAAACACAGCATGATGTAATTTTTTTTGAGAAATATGAATAGAGAGACCAAGCTATTAATGGTGATTATCTTCATATAGTATATTATGTTGTCTTTTTTAAAACTATCTGTGCTTTCTAACATTTTCTGTAATAAACAGGCATTCATTTTAAAAAGGTTTTTAAATTTTTTATTTATTTATTTTGAGAGAGAGAAAGAGCTAGCAGGGAAGAGTCAGAGAGAGAGGGAGAGAGAGAATCCCAAGCAGGCTCTACACTTTCAGTGCAAAGTCCAATGTGGGGCTTGAACTCACCAACTGTGAGATCATGGCCTGGATGGAAATCAAGAGTGTGATGCTTAACTGCTTAACCGCTTAACCACTGAGCCACAGAGGTGTCCCACTAGGCATTCATTTTTAAATTTAAATAATTTAAATTAAAAAACACAACTATTGACTGGAGCTAGAAGTATACTCTGTAATCGTATCAACAACAAAAATAACACTAATGATAGCAAACCGCAGTGTTTACAATATGTCTAAATATTAGCATAACATGTTTGCTCTAATTATGCTTATTTTGTCATACAGAATATTGCTCTAAAACCTCATTCAAAGGTGCCTGGGTGGCTTAGTTGGTTAAGCATCCAACTTTAGCTCAGGTCATGATCCTGTAGTTTGTGAGTTCGAGCCCCATATTGGGCTCTGTGCTGGCAGCTCAGAGCCTGGATCCTGCTTCAGATTCTGTCTCTCTCTCTCTCTCTCTCTGTTCCTCCCCATGCTCTCACTCTATCACTGTCTCTCAAAAATAAAACAAATATTTAAAAAATAATTTTAAAACCCCATTCAATATTTACCAGAGGGTGGATATTCCATTTTCACACAGTCAATCCACATTGTAAAATTTGATAAAAATGTCCCATTTTTTAACATGAGGTTTTCAGTCTGCATTGATTCATCCCTCATAAGTTGGTCTCACAGCTGAAATCATCTTACCTCTACCAGAGACCTGATATTGATGGTGGAATGAGATTTTTTTTTTCTGTTGTCTATTTGCTGAAAGGTGACTTAATAAGTCACTTCATCCATTCATGGATTGAGTAGCTACTGTGTGCCAGGCACACTACCATGCCTGAAAGATACAGACATAAACAACACAGGATTCTGTCTCTCATGGTCATGCATGCTTAGTATACATGTGGGGAGATGTTGGGAGAGAGGAAGGAAGATGTAAAAACAATTACGTTTAATATAGTATAATATATGCTAATCAAATAAAATACAAATGACGAGAGGAATAAAGGCGGGGAGGTCTTTCTGGAAAATAGACATCCCTTCGAGTCTATTAAGAGCACATTATAAATACTAACGTCTACTTTGACCACACTACTTCAGCTCCTATGAATGAATCAAATAAATATATATATACACATTAAGCAAAAATTCATTGGGGCTTGAATTCTCCAGTGATCTCAGAATGGGGATGGGGGGAGGCATTATGTCCTCACTTGCACAATTCTATTGGCAGGTATAATGGGATTAGCCAGGATATTAAGTTAGTGTATTTCCATGCTAGCTAATGCTTTCCTCCTAGTTTTCCCATGATTCCTTACATGAGAAACCATGCCTGGCCACCTTATATTTTAGAATTTCTTTCCCCCGGATACAGAGAGAATATGAAAGCTAAGCCATGAGGCTTATTGAAATAGATGTGGCCTAAGAAACGTTTCAGTGAGAAAGGCAGTCAATGGAAAGCTACTTCTTTGAGCGTGGCAGAGTATAAAAAGCAGCAAAGAAGTGGTAGTCAGGAATGGTGGAACTGGATTCTCAAGTGTCTAATCCCCACCACCCCCTGACATCTTGGGAGACCCAAGAACACTGGCGTTAGCAACACACTTCCTCTGGTATGATTTGAGGGGTGGGTAAGCTCTTTCTCTGTCTCTGTGTCTCAGCCACCATGCCACCAGCAGGACAACGCAGCAAACAAGAGAAATGTCCTCTGAGAGTCTGAAGTAGTACTTTTGAACGAGGGACAAGCCTGGACCCTGTGAGCTCCAAAGAGGGCCCACAGAGTGTTGGGAGGGCTGGCGGAAGTCTGGTTTGGAAGCAAGGGCAGCAGAGCGTGGAGACGGGAGACTGCAAGCCAACGCCGCACCCACAAACGTCAGGTGTGGATATCAGCAGGATCTCTCTCGAGGCCGCATGGAGCCAGCCACATGTCAGCAGACCCCAGCGGGCCAGGACAGACAAACTTCCTCACCACAGAGCGCAAGAACAGCACGCAGAACAAGGGCCTGCATTCATAGAGGCCCGATTTGCCCACTGCCACAGGATTACATGATCCCCTCAGCCCCCAAGCCTGAGACATACGACACCATCCTGGGGAAGAGCAGGGAAACGGTTGAGAAATCTGAAAGACTGAACATTTATCCTAAAGAGACTGAGTCGTCCAAAAGAAATGATCTAAACAGGAAGAGACAGAAATGCAGTTAATTAGCAAGATTAAAGCACCTCACCCCTACCCCATGCCCCAATCAGCAGAATTAACAAGCTCCGAGAAAAATTAAATCACTATCAAAAGATTCCCCCAAGCTTTGGTAAAGCCTCTGAGGGAATTCTATGAAGTAACAGTCACAGGGCAAATGTCATCTATCCTATTACACTAACACCCAGCACTCAAAAGCCGGGCTCTTTGAAGCAAGGTGACCTTCCCTCAGTTGACGACTTGGACTGATCATGATAGAAAAGAACAGAGCCTCAGTCCCTAGGTCCTTGATGTCAATAGAGTTCATTTATTCAGCAGCCACTTGCTGCTACTCGCCTTGCCTGGCAAACTGGGTAGGGAGCAAGGAGGGCTAGCCACAAGGATCTTTATCTCTAGTTCAGTTTCTCCTATGTTCTTATCCCTAGACATGCATTCCCTAATTATTATGAGATGCATAATAAGAGAAAAGTAAGTGGTATTCATGAATGGGGTAGATGTTTTGGTAGAATGTAAAAAATCTTGGGTGGTGGGGTGGGGACAGTAGATGATGCAGCTGACACTATTTTGTCACCCACTTTCCACTTAATGTCTACAATTTGGGCATAGAAGAATATTGTCAGGTAAGTTTGGAGTACTGGGTTGCATAGCATTAAGCAGACTTCTTCTCTGCAGGGCTACCACTAATAAACCTAACATGCAAGTTGCAATCCTAAAAGGGCTAGGTATATAGTTTTGCAAACATATTCCAGTAGCATACTGCAGTTAGCTGGTACTGGCTCATGAGAGATTATGGGCCTCTCTTTCCAACTCTGGTAGTTTGAAATCAGCAATGGTGGGAGTATTTACACCATAAAAATTGACAAACACTAATAAGACATGTTCTCTTTTTCCCTGGAGAGCTGGTCCTTAAACATTTTCCAGCATACTGTTATCTCAGAAACCACTTGGTAATAAAACATTCCACAGCACTAGTGCGTTAGTATTCTACTGCTGCTACAACAAATTACCACAAAGTTAGGGGCTTAAAACAACACATATCATCTCACATTACGGTAGAAGTCTGACACAAGTTTCACCAGGCTAAAATCAAAGTGTCAGCATTCCTTTCCAGAAGCTCTAGGAGAGAGTACATTTCCTTGCCTTTTCCAGCTTCTAGAGCCATCTACCTTCCTAGGCTCATGGCCCTTCCTCCATGGTCAAAGCCATCAACAGATCCAGTTCTTCTCACGCTGCATCACTGCGGTGTTCTCTTCTGCCTCTCTCCCACTCTCAGACACCTGTGATTATACTGGGCCCGCTTGAATAATACAGGATAATCTCCCTATTTTCAGGTCAGCTGCCTAGCAACCTTAATTCCATATATACCCATAAATACCCTTTGTAATGTAAAGTAACATATTCATAAGATCTAGGGATTAGTATGTGGCTCTCTTTGAAGGGCCATTGTGCTACCTAACACAACTTGTGTTCAAGGAACACATTTTGGGGGAGATTCACAAAAGCCCTTTAATGGAAAGTGCATTGGGCTACTCACTTTTCTAAATTATCTTGTACAAAGTATTTATCCCCTTAGAGCCTTAGTGGATTGTCCTATGAAATGGGGATAATCCTTTCTTTATCTAAGTTGTTTGATCAATTATGATAATAGAAGTGACAGTATCTTAAAAAATTATAAGATTTTATACCTATATATCATTAATAATATAATACACAGGTTTATTTAAGGTCAAAGTAATAACCATAATTTATAATTCTATCATTGCCTACCTGCATGGTCTCAAAAGATAGGGTTCATTCTGGCCTACTGGCAGGAGGAGAATGTCTGGAATACAGCTAACAAAGGACACATACTTAGACTTCAATCCCCATGTTGCTTTAAAGTTTCACTTGTGCCTACATCTAAATTAGACCTCCTTGAGTCCTCTGAATTCATGCAAAACCTGGGAAAACACAACATCTTCCAGGCCCTTCAGGAGTAGATCTGGGCAAATTCTCCTTTATGGGCTACTCTTTCCTCTCTCTCCAACTTGGTAATACTTATACACTATAAAACACAGACAAGTGGTCTGAGGCGGGGTTAAGACTAGGAATCACTTAATATCTGCTCCCTTTTAGATGTAACATGAAACCAAGATCCTTTCCAGAGAAAGTCATAGAACTGAATACTCTGAATCCTAAGTGTTCATTGCTTAGTTTATGTCTCTCTTCATCTCAAAGAAATGAAATTACTCACTAAAATGTAATTTTTACTTTTTGCTGTTTATATATTTGGCACTTTGTCTTCTTTTGCCTGTTACATTATCAGCACCCCTGACAAAGTCTAGATGCACGGCAGGAAAAGAGATTAAGGAATGTTGTTTTTTAATGGACTATAGATTTTGCATGGAAAATAAATCTTAATAAACGATGTGCTCATTTAACTGTGCAAAATTTTGAACCATTTTACTGTGTCAAGGAAAACAAGATCTCTCTGGATGTTTTTGGCAAAGACAAGTAATTGTGAGTTGTTAGTTATCAGCCTCCGGTAAACCTGATCCCATCCCAGGGTGGTTATGTAACCCACCACTCCCTGGTTCCTGGAAGGGTTTCCACCTCTGGAGTCTGTGTAGCGCTAAGCTGCCATGAACAAAATCGGACAGGCAAGATGGTGACCAGGGCATAGCTGAGATTATGGAACAGAGTCACTTTCCACGTTGACGCTACCTTGAGGATTATGAGTGTCAGGGTTAGTGTTTAGTCTGGAGACTCTTCTGATAACCCCCTCAGGGCCCAGACTCACTTGTCCTCCACTTTCCTACGAGGAGTCAGCAGCAGCTGTGGCAGTGGCCATGGCTTAGCAAAAAGGGTCTTGAACCAGTGCTGGCCACCAGTGGGACGTCTGTGGGCCAACCCCTCCTATGACATGTTGTGACATGTGAGTCTTCATTAGCTTTGCCTTCTTAAGAATGACACAAGTCCTTACATTAGAAAAGTATGACATGCACATGCATAAGGAGAAGCAGCAAGCCTTGAAACCTAGGATTATTCCCACAGAAAATAAGCGAAGAGAGAGCCTGGGTGGCTCAGTCGGTTAAGAAAATGAGTGAAGAAGATGCTAAAAACAAAAATGTATTAAGTGAGAAGAGGGAGAAATAATTATAAAATTTGGAGGGGGCCCTTCTTACAGTTTTTTATAAGTATTTGGAAAGCAGGTATATATAACTGACTTTCAGATTCTTTTTATTCGAGGATGAAAAAATAACAACTTTGAGACTTCTTATTTTTCTACTTTTTCCAAAAAGCTGAGCTTTGGCCCTGGCTCATTCACCAGAGGTTAGTATGCCCCACAAACCATTGAGCATACCCAGCATTATATGACTGCTCAATAAAAACAGCTATGTAGGGGCACCTGGGTGGCTCAGTCAGTTAAGTGTCCGTCTGACTTCGGCTCAGGTCGTGATCTTGGGGTTTGTAAGTTCAAGCCCACATATGGCTCTGTGCTGACAGCTCAGACCTTTGAGCCTGCTTCAGATTCTGTCTCCCTCTCTCACTGGCCCTCCCCAGCTCACACTGTCTCTCTCTCAAAAATAAACAAACATTAAAAAAGAAAAAACAGCCATGTAGATGCCCAAGGAACAGGATTGTTTTATGCAAAGAATTCAGATTATAAACCATATCTAAGAATATCCCTAGGGCAATTCTAGAAACTCCAGAAACAGAGCCCTAAGCAGATATAGCCTGGTCATGAGATGTCGAGGTCTAAGTCCTCAAGGTAATTTAATTCTATTGAAATGTAACCGGCACATGCTGGATTCACATATTGTTCTAGATTCTGCATAAGACACCTAGACTAGGGAAGCACCAAGCTTGCTTTGATGAAATCCATGGCTTGGTAGCTAGAAGAAGGTGAGATCTGGTGTAAAGGAACCTAACTAGATAACAATTACCAAGTGTTAGAATTAGGCCCAAAGTTTCAACTTGGTCAAAAAGCATTACGTCTTTGAAACTGGAACTCAAAATACCTCAACCTTTTTGAAACCCCTAGAAAGCTCCAGATCTTCTTCCTACTGGGCTTTCTCTACCTCATCATCATGGAAGTTGATTCTTCCCCTTACAATTCACCTTCACCACGGAGCATTCCTTGTTAATGTCACCCGGCTCCAATCATTCACGCATTCTGGCTCGCCTGCCCAGTAAGAATGGCTAAACTAATTATATGCTTGCATGCCTGGTAGTTTTACATACTTCTGCAGCAGGTGTACATTTTTGAGAGGGTGCATCTGCTTGGTTACTTTTTCAAATAAGATGGTAAATTCTTTTAAGAACAGAGACTTTAGGAACAGAATCTTTCCTCTTCCTGCAAAGATTCCACCTCTTATGATAAAACACTTTGGGGTATTGATAAATTTCTTACTATAATGTTAATATTTATCACAGCAGAAGTTTAAGTTCTTTCCCATCATCTGTATCCCAATTTACTCTGTTTTAAAGGAAAGGCACAAAGTCTGTGAGAGAATGTGAGACTTTCTTCAGGGATGGTGGCCAGACACATTTAGCAGGATCGATATATATACATATGTACATACATACATACATCTTTGGGGAAGCTGAGCCAACCAAGTCAAACCCTCTCTAAAATAACAATGACTCTGGAAAGAAACACTGCCAAAGGGTCCTAAGAAACTTTAGAATAGATTAGGCATAGCTAATACTGATAGGGGCTTAGTAGGGGTAAATATGACACATATAATCAGTTAGCACTCAGCAACATCTATTTCACCTTCTTTTCTCACATAGGTGAAGTATTTATCCCACATTGAGTTGGAAGAACTGTGTGCTTTTGGAAATAGAGTCCATGAGGAAACAAGGAAGAACTAATCTGAGCCTTATCCATAATACGGAATAAGGCTATTTCAGAAGAAACCCATCCCTCCTGGTTTTGTTTTCAAGCATGGCCAGAATGTCTGAAACTCTCCCTCATCCACATATGAGATCTCTCCTTCCCTTGAATTTGGGTGGGCTCATGTGAGGTTTGACCACAAATGGGTACAAAAGAGGTGATAATATGTGACCTCCAAGGCTAGGTCACGAAAGCCCACATGGCTTCCACCTTTTTTATAAGAATGCACATTCACAAGCCCAGAGCCACCATGGCTAATGCACAACTACCCCACGGTCACCATGCTCTGAGTAAGCTCAAGCCACATGGAAAATCCCTGTGTGAGAATTCTGGTCAATAGAACCATCTACGTGAGGTCTTCAAGTTGTCTCTGCCCAGACCCAGGCAGAAATGTGAAGATGATCGTAACCTCTAGTGCTTTGATCCATACCCAGTTTTTCAAATCTTCCCTTGCTGGGGCCTCAGACATGGTGAAGCAGAAACAATCACCACTGTGCCCAGTCCAAATGTTTGATTCACCGACTATATGACAGTAAAATACTGTTTGATGCCTCCCTTCTTTTTCTGCTGCTGGGAAAGATTGAAAAGACAGGCCCATACCCTTTTACACTGTTGGTGGGAAGGTAAACTGGTGCAGCCACTCTGGAGAACAGTGTGGAGGTTCCTCAAAAACTTAACAATAGAACTCCCCTATGACCCAGCAGTAGCACTGCTAGGAATTTACCCAAGAGATACAGGAGTGCTGATGCAGAGGAGCACATGTACCCCAATGTTCATAGCAGCACTTTCAACAATAGGCAAATCATGGAAAGAGCCTAAATGTCCATCAACTGATGGACCCATCATGATGGATCATGAAAATGTGGTTTATCAATACAATGGAATACTACATGGCAATGAGAAAGAATGAAATCTTGCCATTTGTAGCAATGTGGATGGATCTTGAGGGTATTAAGTGAAATAAGTCAGGCAGAGAAAGACAGATACCATATGTTTTCACTCAAATGTGGAACAGGAGAAACTT
Organism: Hyaena hyaena; assembly: GCF_003009895.1. Taxonomy (NCBI): domain Eukaryota; kingdom Metazoa; phylum Chordata; class Mammalia; order Carnivora; family Hyaenidae; genus Hyaena; species Hyaena hyaena. Next base: position 783,292 of record NW_024081159.1, read on the forward strand.
AACAGAGGACCATGGGGGAAGAGAAGGGGAAGAACATAGTTAAGGAGAGGGAGGGAGACAAACCACAAGAGACTCTTAAATACTGAGAACAAACTGAGGGTTGATGGGGGGTGGGAGAGAAGGGAAAATGGGTGATGGGCATGGAGGAGGGCTGGGTGTTGGGATGAGAACTGGGTGTTATACGGAAACCAACTTGACAATAAACTATATTTTTAAAAAAAGGAAAGGAAAGACAGGGCCATTAGGACTATGTTATTCATGGGGTGCCTGGGTGGCTCAGTCGGTTAAGCATCCAACTCTCCTCAGGTCATGATCTCACAGTTTGTGAGTCCAAGCCCTGTGTTGGGCTCTGTGCTGACAGCTCAGAGCCTGAAGCCTCCTTTGGATTCTGTGTCTCCCCCTCACTCTGTCCCTCCCATGCTCATGCTGTCTCTCTAACTCAATAAAAACATTTTTTAAAAAAAGACTATGCCATTCATTGGCTCTCAAATCATCTCATCTTCGTGACTCAGTGGCAAATATTTAATTCTATCCATCATCAGAAGAATGAACATCTTAGTTTATAGTCTCTGATGCCAGAAACCATAGTTCTTGTATTTTGCTAAACCACCAAAAATTTTTTTTGTCTCTGGTTGGCAAGTTTATACAACTTGATTTTCTTTAGTGGAGCAAAAGAACACAGAGGTTCTATCTTTGGGAAACAGAGGATGAGATTTGCATCCTTGCTCTTAGCTAATGGCCTGAAGCAGAAACAAAGTCCCAGGCACAGCCTAACAGACTGGACTGTACTCAAGAGATCAGAGGTCCCACTCTTTTTCCTTGAACAACTGATGAACAGAAATAAGCAGGCCTGTGTTTATTACTGAAATAACAAGAAGTTTACGGATCCTACTATGTTTGCATGACTGCTGGGGAACAGATTTTTTACCTGAAGATGCTTCGGCTAAAGATTTTCTGAATATTCACATTTTTTTCAAATATTAGAAGGAATGGTATTTGGAGTAAGAAGAAAGGTGAAAATAGGAAAAATATAGGGGTGCCTGAATGGCTCAGTTGGTTAAGTGTTCAACTTCAGCTCAGGTCATGCTCTCCTGGTTCGTGGGTTTAAGCCCCACACTGGCTCTGTGCTGACAGCTGAGCCTGGATTCTGTGTGTCTCTCTCTCTGCCCCTCCCCCTTTCGTACTCTGTCTCTGTGTCTCTCAAAAATGAATACACATTAAATCATTTTTTAAATACGAAAAAGGCATAGCAAGCCTAAAAGAAAGAACTCTCCAAAGAAGAATGCTGACTTAGCCATTCTGAAAAGGAGTCCAAAGTTTATTATATTTAGTACCAGGTGTGTACTGTTTATTCCACTGAATATTAATTGAGTTTCTATTTATGTAACATAAATAAATCAAGCTTAAAACCCTTTTCAGGCTATAAGCCAAAATGCAATATATTTCAGTATGATTAAAGGTAATTTTTATTACTGAGATTTAACAATATTCTCATTAAACAGAACTGACTTCGTTGTTTTTCTAATTTAATTAACCATATTTCAGATACCTGAATTCCAGGTATGTGGATTCCCAGTCTTTTGATTGTCATGATTAAACCAATTAGTCAGATTATTTTAAGAATCCACCTAAGATAACCTTAGCAATAATATATTTGGAATTATTAAGGAGACAGTCACAATTTGTTAAACTTTAGTTCTGCGAGAGCCCAAACTCATTGCTCACATGAACCTCACTTCTCCTCGGACCCAATTCTGGGATTCCAACTCAACTTCATTGCCGGATAAAATAATTTTAAATCTGGACATGCCACTAATTTTGTCCATCAAGGAAGACAGCATACAGGAGGGAGAGAATAAAATCAGGTGTTAGCAAGGCTGAGGCTCACTAAATAAGTCTGGATTGCTCCAGGGTCCACTCTAAGGAGTGGCCACAGACAACTTCCCAAGACTTAGAAAAGGTGACTCATAAATCCATATTAGCAAGAGGAAGGTAGTTGACAGAGTGTGGATACACATGAGCAAATCCATCACTATTCCTAGGAAAAGTATTCAAAACACATTAAGCAATGTCATGAAAAACAAAACACTTCATACCAAGAACCATTCTTCATCTTTCTTTTCCATTTTGCTCTGTAGTTGACAAGATCAAAAGGCTACAAAGTGAACCATTTTCAGGAATTTACCTGGAAGTGAGTAGGTTAGCCATCATGTTTCCTTGAAATGCTGGAGAGAGTAGCTGTATTTGGCCACAGATTTCTTCTAATTCTAAGCGTTTCCACTGTGCCTGAGTTATCATCTCCTCTGGAAAATGGAACTCTTAGAAATTTAGCTAAAGTTCCTGACACTGTAAATCCAGCCTAGTGGGCAAAGTCTTTTCTTGATCGTCCAATCCAATAAATATTTATTATTTTCCATGAATTTTGAGTATCTTTTGCGCTGGCTGTATTCAGAGTACCCTATATTATTAATGAAACTTGTTGCCCTGATGAATCATAGAATATATGCAATTAACCATGTCTCCTAATGAATCTCTTACAAACAAATTGGTGGGTAAAAACTGAAATAGTACGGAAGGCAAAAGGAGAGTACAATATGAAATATTTCAAAAATAATGTGAAATGGCAAGCTGAGTTACAAGATATGTTTTCTTCTGGTTAAGTGCCATTTTATCAAATACTTTCCTACCTATCTTTCTCTCTGTTTTTATTTTCAGTTCAAGGTTTGTTTGATATTGACCTCTGGGTTAACTAGAAACTGTAAATTTGACTTTTTTTTTAAAATTCATGCAATCTTTAAAAATGTTGCCTATTATTAAGGTGCATATTTGTAATTATGCTCTTGAAATTTTAATTTGCTGAATCACTAACCTTTAGAACCACTTTCCTACAATCACTTAAATGGACCTTGATCTATAAAGCTATTTCAGCTCCAGTTGGGTGCACCTGGCAATGAAAGTAAAATGTAGATTCATTCATATGAATGGATTATTTATATGAATGAATGAATGAATTATTTTATTGGGCTACTTGCCCTGGTTTTAGAAATAGCATGCTGCATGTATTTAAATGATTCCCTTTTCTCTCAAAAGGATAAACCCTTGGTTGAAATAACTTCCCTTTTTTCTTTTTACAACTTCCTTTTTTTTCAATCAGCTACAAGAGAAAGAAATGAATTAAGCTCTAGGATTAAATTAATGCTGAAGTAGTGGCTCATAATCACCTCTCAAATTCAGCAGCATTTGGAAGAGAAGAGAATGTACAAAGGGAAGAATCAGCCGAAGATATATAATAGGACAACTGGACCATGAGTTAATTGACTAAGGGTCACCTAGGAACCTTGATTAAAAACAGTAACATCTTGATATAACAAATCTACAGGACTTCTTCATCTCTCTCCTCACAAGCTCCCATAGGCTTTGGGGGGCCTTCTGGTTGCCTTGGTCACAGAAAGTTTTCTTCCTTTAATTGACATCTCCTTCCCCCAAGTCCTAGCCTCCAGCTTTTAAAAAGGGAGTCTTTGCTCAGCAGACCAGTTCCAACTTTTATCACCCAATTTTTATCACCACAGTAGCACAGAGCCCAAGGTTGGATGGCTGCTGATTCCAGTATCACACAAGGATTTCCGGGAGAGTACTCAAAGTGGGGACAGGAATACAAAGGCTGCTGGCTAAGAATCTGCATAGGAAATTGTGACTATCTATCACAAATGTCTGATTAGTATTGCTCTTCCATTCTCAGATGTCCTCAAGGTTAAGTTCTTCGTTTCACATCAGAAACAGTAGGAAGGGAGTCTCATGGGATGAGCACAATAGGAACATAGCTCCCCTTCAGGGTCCAGCTCCTCTTGGCAATTTAAGTTCCCTTACTGCCCTGTCCTGAGTATTCTTTGTATACTTCTTTGGCCCTCCTCCACTCAACTGAACATCTAACTCTAAAGAGTTAGAACCAGCTCTTCTATTCTTTTTATAACTGCACTTGGCTTTTCCGTGACTCTAATGCTCCAGGAAAGCACCCCACTATTCATTCCTCCCTCCCACCCAATGCAACACCTTGTCCCCACTGGAGCCGATCCTGACATTCACCTTTAGAACTTTGCTTTGTTAGTCCAGTAATTTTCTACTAGGCAAAAGATGGCATATTATCTAAATAACCTGTTTTTGTTTTTAAGCCACACACAATTCTTTCTTCTCCCTGGGCGAAGGTTTGGGAGAAATGGTTTGGGAGAGCATGATGGTCTCTGCAGTATGAGAAGACTGACCAAGAAGTTGTTATCTCCCTGTCTTGCTCCTCTCTTCACTGTACACCCCCTGCTAGAAATCCCCTAAGACTGTGTGGACAGTATCTGTTTCAAACTAAGACTGTGATTAACAGGAGAAGGTTAACTAATCAAGTCATATATCTCTCACTGATAGGGCTTTTACTACTTCCTTCTTATTCAACCTCAGGAAGCTTTCGGATTGGAACAGTGCCACCTTCTCAAAGGAGCCCTTGGTGCTTCCAGTGTGATACTCTTCCGCCTTGAGTTGATCTTCATGGTTAACATCCCCTCACTCTTCCTCAAACCCTTCATGATTCACTCAAGAGCACCATTCTCCAGAAACTCCTTTAAACCGTCCAAGGCTGGATTAAATGCTCATGTGACAAGCAGCCCTTAGACCCTTAGAAACCTCCTGTAGAGCACTTCTTATCAACCGTATCTGGAATGAAAAGTCTGGCTCCCTTTTTTTTTTCTTGGTTTGATTGTGGATAGTACTTAAGCCTCACCCCTTCCACTTCCCTTTGTGTCCCACATTTGGACAAGGAGATAAGAAAGCCTGGGTGCTCCTCCTTTGGAGCCAGCAGGAGATCTGAACCATGCAAGCCTGTCTATGCAGAGAAGCTCTCACTCTGGCCTCCCCACCTTACCACGACAAACCCCCAAGTCTTGTTCTTTCTAGCCATTTCATATCTGCTCAAGAAGGCTGCTCTGCTCACCTCACAGACTGCAATTTTGTAAGTGATAAAACTTTTCATACCCTTGTGTATATATGTGTGTGTGTGGCATGATCAGTCTCAATATTCAAACTTTGGGTAAAGAGTCCATCTGCCATTAAAGGTGACCTTAACAGTATTATCATCACCGATTTCTTGCCCACATTCTCCCCTACGTTATGAGTTCTTTGAAGATAAGAACTGTGTGTTTATTTATGGACTCACAGTGCCTGGTACAGTGTCTGGCACAAAAGTGGATGTTCACTAAATGTTGGCTTGTTGAATAAAGTATGTCTTTAGTTGAATCCCTGTTTCCATTGAACAAAATGTAAATAAATTATACTTTTATGGTTTTAAGGGAACTCTGGTATCATCAAATACAACCTAAACTAATGAGGTATGTGTGTGTGTGTATGTGTGTGTGTATTGCATCATTGCAATAAAAATTGTATATATATATATTGCATCATTACCAGTTATGGTAAACAAACACACAGAGGGTTTTTGTTGTTGCTGCTGTTTATAGTAAGAAGTTTCAAAAAGAACTTACTAAGATATAAAGCTATCCTTTGTGCACTAGGCTGAAAGGTAATGAGATCATGACCCTGGGAGGTATTTAAATAGGCATCACTTGGAGATGTCTATTCCACTCTCTAAAGATTCAATATGGTATGTTAGGATTACCAATGATTTGGATAGTTTGAAGAACCTGGAAGTAATCACGGACACACAGCCAGGTAGCAAATTATACATACATTTATTACACACTTCACAATTATTTCAAAAATGCTTTCAGATGGGATGCTTAAATTTCAAAGTAACCAATATCAAAGTTAAATCTCTACCAGTAGCTGACTTTAATAGCTGCCTAGAATACATTCAGATCATCATCTGCATCAATTACAAGAATACTAGGTAAAAGTCTGGTGAACTGGCTATACACCAGAATGAGATGAGGCAATCATCCACACTCCCATCACTGATTTGCACAGACGTCCCCCCAACCCTGCTACCAAGACTTCTATAGTTCCTTGGACAGACCTCTGTTGGAAGAATATATTATTATACTCTAATGTAACTTTCCATGTTCTTTTCCATCAGCCTCCATGCTCATGTACCATGAAAGACCTGACTGTCTCTGGCTCATGGCTACATCCCTAACTCCTAGCACAGTGGTAGACATCACAGCTGCATTTTGACTTCTTAGGGCTCTGGGCACTATAGTCTTTATGAGCACCTTCCTCCATAAAAAGAAATTAAAGATGATACTTTATGACTGTGTTGGTATAAAGATGGATAGATATTATATATTAAGACATTTTCTTGGACCTAAATGTTCCTTTCTTTCTCGTGATTATAAAAGCAATGAGAATATTTTTCTGAGTTCCTAAAAATATGAATTACTTTAATGTCTAACATGTAGGTTGGCCTTACTGATTATATCAAAGGCACTCACTCAGTCACTGTTGGATAAATGGATGACAAGTGGGAGAGAAAAAGAATGCACTGGCCAACTAAAAGTAAAATACATGAGTTCAAACACATGTAATCAGTAAAATCATTTGTCAATCCCCACACACCTCCATTATCACATAAGGCTATTAGACCCAAAGAAGTGTGACCCCTATTGCATATTAAGGGGCTCTGCTTTTTGGAGTGTCACCCTCAGTATTTTCTTTCAAGCCCCCTCTTGTGCCTAAGACCAATGAGGACACAGCACTATCTGGCCTAGGTTTCCCCGAGTCTTGGTCAAAACGCACAGGGATCCATTTCTGTATCCCTCCCCCTTTGATGTGCCCTCCAACCCTTTAATCTTCTTCATCCACCTCCCTCAAGCATTTGGTTGACCAGCGCTCCAGGAGCTCTAGGATCCGTGCCTATGCAGCAATTCTAGGGTTTTGCAGCTGGAACAGAGTTCCAAGTAGTGACCTGGCAAGCATGGTATGGTAACTAGGCCACCAGAACAGTGCTGCTGGCTACTGATTTAGATAGATTCTTATCTGTCAGGTAAAGGGCAAGTTCAGGCTTTGGACTAACTTTAGGCTTTAGCAGTATATGTGGGCTCTCTGCATGTGCTGGCCACAGTATAGTCTTGGGTCTACAGCACCTGAGGATGGTAGAGTGGTACTGGCATCCTTTACCCAGTGTACCCTCCCTGACCATGGTGGCACTCAGGATACGCACCCTATCCCCTTCATGGCTCACCACCTCCAGGGTGGTCACACCCATCTCTTCCTGGGACATCCATTGCTCTCCAATATCAGTGAGCCTTTCCCATCTATGCAGTGATGATGCACTTTCTGCATTGATCTTTACCCATGCTGTGTGAGGAACACACTTTCCTTGCAGGAATCACTTTTCTTACTCTGTCCACAGCACCCCACCCCCACCCCCCAATGCATTCTTCTTGATGGTGGACCAGGTTGACAGCCAACATTAAAAGATGTCACAATCTAGGAATGATGTGATTCTGTACTAAATACTCAAGAGCTGGCATGTTTGGAAGATGTATCTCTTCTATGTTTATGCTACAAAGTTCCACACAATAAATTCTATATGGCCAGAAAATCAATTACTGTTCTCCTTTTCTGTGTAATCTGAATAAGACTTGCATTTGAGGGCATCATCAATAAAGTCCAATTACGACGTTTGAGAGAATCTTTCAAAGCCAGTACTTGTGGGATGGGCAGCAGGATGTATGATACACGTCATGTGTAATGACACAACCAACATCAAATAAATGAAATAAATGGTACTGATGAAATTTAGAAGAAGATCAACACTGTTTTAATATAAACAGGATCCAAAGAGCCAGGGCATTGTGAAAAACAGCCATTGATACCTTATTCTTGTGGTGAAACTTACGACATTTAACAATTAAGAACATAAAGAGACGATGCCTGAGTCTTAACAGAAAGAGATGGTGTCTGAACACTACAGAGTATCTTCCTGTGCCCTGATTGGACAATAAATACAAGAGCATGTCTTCTCTACTAATTCGTCTTAATCATCGTTGAAAAATACTTTTGTGACCTCAATGTTGCAATGCATTTTTTAAAGTAGTAAATTTAAATAAAAATTTGAAACAAACAAACAAAAAGTAGTCTTTATATAGACACAGAACCTGCAAAAAAACAAACATTTGCCTGGGGCTCTGCATATCCTAAGGGTGGTCCTGATCGAGGAAAAAGAGATGGAAGGGTCCTCCCTCCTTTCCGTATAATACCTTCTTGCAAGGATGCCTCTCATGATTTTTACCTTGATTTCACAGGAGCTTTAAGGAAGAGGACTAAGGTGCAGGAGGGACTATGTAATTAACACATCAAAGCTGATACCCCTTCCCCCAACCCACACTGCTGGTGACAGTCCACTTCAAGCCTTCAGGCTTTTGCAGTTTATCATTTTCATGGGAATTACCAGAAGTAGCAACTCTTTGAAGAATTATAGTGAAACTCAAGCCCCATTGAAAAGATCTGGAAATTGTGCTTTCACAGGGAAAATACCTTTTTTCCAGGTGCCACTAGAAGAAATTTAGTCATTACCACAAATGCTGGATTTTCAAAGAATCTTTCCAAGGATGGGTTTCTTCATTATCTTACTATTAGCTGAAGCAAGTAGACACTTACATGGGAGACAGAGATTTAGGGGATGAGAAAGCAATCATCATCTTCTTTATAAGTGCCTACATAAGGGCCTGATAAACATTTCTGACACTTCCCAACCCGTTATTTCACTCACAGTGAAAAGAGCATTATGTCAGCCAAGACAAAATCAGGAATACAGCTGTTTAAAAATGAGATTCTCTCCTGATGAGAAGAGTCAGAACAAATAAAGGAAACATGTTGATATTTATGAAATTCCACTTGATGACTTTTGGTAAGAAAAACAATGAGATAAGGCATGGCAAGGGGGAACTGAGCTCTTGTTAATTAGCAAATTCTAGAAGCACTTTGCAATTGTCTTCAGAACAGTGAAGATCTGCTATAAATCTTACAGTATTGAGTTACATGGCAGGGTGGATACTACCTCTTATTTCTGATCTTAAAACCCAGTTCGTTATTTCAAATAAAATTTAGGTTTTTTTTTTTTTTTAATCTTTGAGACTTCACCACATTAAACCACCCTGAAAGCAATTGAGGAAGGGGAGCTAAGTCATTTTTCCCAACATGTGTGAATACATAGAACTGATAAAATATCAACAAAGAATAATATTTGAACTGCAAAGAGTATTATCAAACTAAATACTCATAATTTAAACAACAAGAGACTTGAAGAAACTGGAAGTTGGGCTTGTTTCTAATAATGAATTTGAATAGAAAATCAAGGACCTAAATAGGGGAGGGTAGTCTTTAAGGAGTTTCTGCAAGAATGAAGAGGCAGTAACATAAGAACCAAGATGTGTGCAGGTGATATAAGGACTTGGTATTGATGAGGAAGGGAGAGTACGCAAAGTTTTAAGTTAGATCTCTGAATCTAATTATAATAGGAACATGTATGGGTGGAAAGTAATTTAGAAAGTATCCAGTCAAAATACTTATGGTAAGCAGAAAAATGCCCCCTCCAGGTGTCCACATCCTAATACCCTGAATTTGTAAATATGTTACTTTACATGGCAAAAAGGACTTTGAGGGTGTGATTTAAGAATGTTGATATGGAAAGATTGTCTTAGATTATCCAGGGGGCCCAATATAATCACAGGGGGCCTTATAAGAGGGAAGCAAGAGAAGAGAGATCAGAAGATGCCACAGTGTTGGCTTTAAAGATGGAAAAGAGACGACAGACCAGGAATAGTAGTCAGCCTCTAGAAGCTAAAAAAGGAAAGAAAACAGATTCTCCTTTTAGCCCACAGAAGAAACACAGTCCTGCCAATGTCTTGATATTAGCCCAGTATGATGTGTTGGACTTCTGATGCCCAGAACTGTAACATAATTCGTGCTGTTTTAAGCCACCACATTTATGGGAATATGTTACAGCAGCAGTAGGCAACTAATACATTATTACTCTTACAGTCTAGAGAACAAAATAACTTGCTGAAGATAACAGAGCTGGTAAGTGACAGAATAAAGACTACAGCCTAGAGATTTGAGGGGCCAATTTCCACTATGTGCCACCTTCTTCCAAATCTTATTCTAGTGGAGAAATAGACAAATGACTCCTTCAGATGACAAAACTGGGAAGGTTGCATTAGAGAACATGGTCTGGGCTTGAGTCCCAATTGGACTTCCCAGTCATTCTCCCCTAAATTGCCCACAGACGGAGCAGCTGAAAAACAGGAGACACATGCCCTCTGTCCATCCTCTTTGCAGGATAGAGCTTCCCCAGAGAGGCTCAGAGGAGAGGAAATGGCCAGCAGTCTGCATGCAGAGGCTCCCAAGGGAGCAAAAGGGTTGTCGATCACACCTGGACAGTGACCTTGAACATATTAAACACACCCAAATGGGAAACATCTGAACCAGGAGAAGACATGAACTAGAAATACCTTCTTCCCCAACCCATCAAGAAGGGGGCAAATGTGTTGGAGAAGTCCCGTTTTTACAGGCATAGAGCTTGCCCAGGAGAGTTAATGGCGCCCTGCATATCTATCTGACTTCACTGCAGTCTGGTCTTTCAGTCTGTCAGCCCAGTGGGATATCAGAGAACCCATAAAGAGTAAAGTAATCTCTTGATAAAGGAGAATTTTCTTTTTCTTTTTACTTTTTTTTAATATTTTTATTTATTTCTAGGAGAGAGAGAGAGAGAAGGAGAGAGAGCATGAGCAGGGGAGGGTCAAAGAGAGAGGGAGTCACAGACTCTGAAATAGGCTCCAGGCTCTGAGCTGGCAGTCAGCACAGAGCTTGATACGGGGCTCGAACCCATGAACAGCGAGATCATGACCTAAGTGAAAGTCAGATGCTTAACCGACTGAGCCACCTAGGCACCCCTCTTTTTACTTTTTTACAGAAGGGATATCTGTAGTACCAAAAATACAAACTGATGTTTATCTGTGGAGCATTGAAGATTACATGAACAAAGTAAATATACACACAAGAATGGCCCCCTACTCAAATATGAATGTATTTTTTACTTTACAGAAAGTTCTAGTCTCCCCCTAAATGGCTCCTTTTCCAAGGCAGTAACTTTACATCATCAGCACTTAGCACAGTATTTGGCAAAAAGGCTCACTCATATTTGTTGTGGAGGGATAATAATAACAAGAAGCCGATTAGTTTTTTTAAACTATATTAAATTATTTAAATGCTACTCAAACACTACAAGGTAAAAATGAGTATGACCACTTATAGTTTACAAATGAAAAAATGGAGGAATACAGAGATTTGAGAAGATGCTGAAAGCAACAGAGCTGGGCTTTAAACCCAGGCATTTGGGCCCTAGAGCCTTAGCTATTGACTGGTGCCTGTTAGTACTTTCCATTTTAGGCAGCTAGGATGTGAAGGTTCTGAACAAAGGACTACGTACCTATTAACAACCAGGAAGCAAATCACAAAGAGAGCAGAGATATTCTCTATCCCTTCAGCCTCATTTTCTTTTGAGAAAAAACTATTACAGCAACGTAGTTTTATATGTAGAAAATAAATTCCTTCATTATCACATGGTTTAAAAACGTAGAAGTCTTTTTAATGTAGTTTAAAAGCCCTGCCATCAAAAATGTCATGGATGGGCTGTTGTTGTTGTTTTTCTAATATTTTAGGCCTGTGAGTTTTGAAAAGCTTTCCCCACATAGGCAAATTCTAGGTATATGGCAACCTCTGAGTCATGTGAGAGAGCAACTAGAAATTTGTGTGGAGTTGCAGGATCACATGTCTGATGGGCAAGCTGTGCACCAAACCTTCATCAAGGCTGTACGAGAAGAACAGGTTTCTTTCTTCGGTGGCTTTTACTTAGGAGATTGTTTTTCTAACTTTTTTCTTATTGTTTGTCTTATGAAAAACACTACCCTTCTTCTGGGCTACAAGGAGGTTATTTTAATGTGAAACTTATGGATTGTTTTTAAGTTTATTTATTTTGTGAGAGAGAGAGAGTGCGCATGCACACACACACACACACACACACACACACACACACACACACACAGAAGGGCAGAGAGAGAGGGAGAAAGAGAGGAACCCAAGCAGTCTTCACACTGTCAGTGCAGAGCCCAACACAGGGCTAGAACTTATAAACAGAGAGATCATGAGCCAAAACCAAGAGTCAGATGCTTAACCAACTGAACCACCCCCAGGTGCCCCTAAAACATAAAGATTTATCCCACTGACGGTTCACTGTGATCCAACATTGGGTCAGAATGGTGCCGTCTACTTGTGTGGACAGGTGCTATCAAGCAGGCTTGTGAAAGTCACCATGTCATTTGCTTTGGTGATGCCACTGACTACATAATTTTTTTCACATCAATTTAACCCCATTTTGAGAACCCTGTATACCATTCTTTCCAGTTCTGGAATTAAGAATATTTTTGTTTTTCTTTAACTACTAGTTTGCCTATCTCTTATGGACTGTCAGGAGGATTGTGTTTGTTTTTTAAATTTTTGAATGTTCATTTATTTGGGGGGAGGGGGAGCAGAGAGAGAGGGAGACACAGAATCCAGGCTCCAGGCTCCACACTGACAGCACAGAGCTCAATGCAGGGCTGGAACTCACAAACCGCCAGATTATGACCTGAGCCGAACTCCGACGCTTAACTGACTGAGGCCCCAGGTGACGCATGTTTGCTTTCTAAAGGAAAGTAAAACCCTACATTGGGAAAAATGAGGCTAGGAAGTTGGAATTTCACTTTCATTGCCAGTGAGCAGAAAAGGAAATCTGGGTACTCTCCCCTTTTATCTTTGAAATAAAACTAGCTTTGTCACATGGAATGCTGTACCTCAAAAAGTAATACACCATTACATAACATGAAATCCCCCCAAAATAACCTAGCCACATTGCACAAAGTAAGGTAGCTAACAGAAGTACACTTCCTTTAGAGACTCATTTTGTAAATTTTCTTTGAAAACCAAAAGACGATAATGGATCTTTGGAGCTGGAATGCGCTGGTGTGTTCTAGCCCACATTCTGTGAGCAGCTTTCAGTAGCAACAAGCTCACACCAATCTGGCCAGAGTGAATGGAAAATCTAAATTACCAAAGTTTTCCCTGAGGGATCCATACTACCATAAAACATGTAATAGACTGGTGTTCTGCTATAGGACAATGCGTAAGAAGAGGTATGTACAGGAACATTTGTGGCACCATTGACCACAAAAAGAAAAAATTGGAAACAACCCAAGTGCCATGATCATGGAACTGGTTAAGTCTAAGATGGCTTATCTAACAAATGGAATAGCATATGGCAGTGAAAATGAACCATTTACAGCTACACACATCAAAATGGATGAATGTCAGAATCATGAAGATGACAGGGAAAAAACCATGTTCCCAAAGAACACACACTATATGATACCCTTTGCACAAAGGCAAAAAAAATAACAAGAAATTAGAGTTGGGTGTAAATGTATCTGTCATAAAATGATCACCAAAAAGCACGCAAATATAACAGTGCTTGGTCCTGAGCAATACAGAACGAGATACAGAGATGCAGAGGCATACAGGAGATTTCAGCTGCACTGGTAAAACATATGTGTATCAAATGTCTCCCATCTTAATCTGAGTACTTGGGTTATTATTCTTTGCATTTAACACATACGTATGTTATGTGAGAAACATTTCATGATTTAAGGAGTTGGTAGAGCCAATTAGCTTGCCTTGGCAGAAGCTAACTAATTGTTCACTGCCATTTCTTTTGTCTTCCTGGGCACGTAGCTGGCCTCCATCTTCCAGGCTCCCTTGCAGTTAGGGGTCACCATGAGGTCTGGACCAGGAATGGTGGGTGCAGCAGAATACACGATCTCCAGGCCTCACCCAGTAAGTGTGCTATGTGCCCGCCATGCTGGCTTCTTCGTGCATCCGCCGATCAGATGCAGAGTCCGGTTCAGGACGACGTGGCCCGTGTGGCTAGCAGGACTGCATGGCAACAAGACCCCAGCCCCCTACTCGCCTAACTATGTTGTGAGCCACTCAGATTTCGGGGTTGCAACAGCAGCCAGCTTACCCTGCCCAGGACACTTGCTATGAAATGGTGACCATTCAGCCTAAAATTAAGAAGTTCAGTAAATTCGGAACACAAACCCAAGTCTGTTCCAAAGAGACTAACCTCTGTGTGGCGATGAAGAACAAAACTCAAACCCATCTAAGAAACTGGGGCCAGAGGTTTCCCTTCTTATAAAATAAACACAGAAGTTTCCTTTCTTGGAAAATAGAGAAACAAGTTGAAATGAAGTCAATCCCACTTTACAAAACTAGAGTAGAGAGTTTACAGATCTTAATTCCAGCTAGTTTCTTACTTCTGGTTCCAGTTCATTTGTGAAGCCAGGAGAGAGCCATTTTATCTAAGCATTTGTAATCAAGAGGCCAGGGATTCAAACAGCAATGAATGACGGGGTCATGCCAAACATTCCACAGAAAGATTGCAAGGAAAGCTTAAGCAATTACGTCTTGCACACATGTAGCCATAGCTGCAGAAAGTAATATTTGCAAGAGAAGGATAGCATTGGCTGTATTTTCTTAGTACTTACTTTAAGCCAGGCATTATTATCATTATCTCAGAACACATACAATCTTCATAACTGTGATAGAGCCCCTACCACTGCTTAACAGTTAAGGAAACTGAGGCACTGAGAGTGAAGCACAAGGTTCAAGGATCTCTCAACACTCTATCTTAGACTATATTAATGAACAGAAATGGGACTTTTCCAAAACATGAGATAGTTATTTGCCCTTAAACACATTTGTTACACAAAAGCCCCAGCCCTCCTTTAATTCTTCTCTTTAAAATTCAGTGGGCCCTGAATGAGTGGCTCAGTTGGTTAAACATCCGACTCTTGATGATCTCAACAGTTCATGGGATCAACCTCCGACTCTTGATGATCTCAACAGTTCATGGGATCAAGCTCCGTGTCCAGCTCTGTGCTGACAGTGAAGAGCCTGCTTGGGATTCTCTCTCCCTCTCTCTACCCCTCCCCTGCTTGTACACATGCTCAATAAATAAATGAACAAGTTTTTAAAAAATTAAATGGGCCCAGCAGTAAATTATAAACACCGCTACCTGAAAGTAGTAGTCACAGCAATAACTGCAGCCCGTCTCTACCCTCTATAGGCCCAGTAACGGGAGGCAGGAAGATTTAGCGGAGGAAGGGCTACAAGCAGTTTCTGACCCACCACCATCCCTCTTGCTACTGCTTTTGAAAATTATCAACCTTATTTGGAGCATGTTTTAGAATCCCTAATTTTAAAACAAGAAAAACTAGAAGTAAACATGTCCTGAGTTCCTATTGGGCTCTATTGGGAAATGTTCCATTAGACATAAAACAAGTCTGACATTACCTGTGAAACAGGGTCCTCAGGTCCAAGCTCCCATGATGCAGAATTCAGCACAAACATGTCAACCACTCCATTGGATCAAAGAAAAAAAAATCAATATCCTGTTTTCCTGAACCACAAAAACTACTAATTGCCTTTAAGTGGGCAATATATTTCAGTGAATTTAGATGAGCTAATTGCCTCCTTTCCCCTTCCAGAAGCCTCACATAATGCAAGAATGGGAAGTTGCCTCTCCTTTTAGCAAGATTGCTTCAGGAGGAGCATAAAATGTACGTCCTGGAGGTAAACCAAAGGAAGAAGTGACGAAAGGAAACAATGAGCAAAAGAGACATAAAATCTAATTTAAAAGGTAGGAAGAGATGTAGCCACTTTGAAGATAACAGGAGTTGAAAATCATCAGAAAATGTGCCCATGGATCCCTGCCGCCTTTGCCTTCTCCGGGAATGAAGCTAAAACTGGGCAGGGGTTTGTTCTTTTCTGGGTACTGCTCTAAACATTTTTACGTGAATTATTTAAAACAACCAAATTTTAGATGAGGAAACAGAAGTGCAGAGGGTTTATTTTATTTTATTAAGTTTATTTATTTACTTGAGACAGACAGAGACAGCAGGAGTTGGGGACAGGCAGGGAGACATGGAATGAGAGAATCCCAAGCAGGTGCCTCACTGCCAGCACAGAGCCCAGTGCAGGCTTGAACTCCTGAAACCATGAGATCGTGACTGGACACTTAACCAACTGAGCCACACAGGTGCCCCACACAGAGGGTTTAAATAGCTCATGTGTGGGCACACGGCTTTGAAGAGACACAATATTTGAAAATGCATGTGTACCTGGAATCATTATGTTGCACACTCAAAATGACTGTAACATCGTGTGCCAGCTCTACCTCAATAAAAAAACAGAAAAAGAAAGAGGTTTTGGAAAAAACAGTGCACACAAAACCCACTCTAAGCAATCATTCTCTGCTTTACGTTGGTTTATTTGCTTATGTCTTCACATCTTCTGATGACCTTAGTGAATGCTGGTGGCGAGGACTCCAGGTCCATCTGTGGCTAAGTCTGCACGTAGTCCTTGAGCTCTCTGTCTGCGAGCACTCCTCCTGAGCAGCTAGGAAGAGAATGATAGCAGCGGTCGAGTGAGCTGCAGAGGCTGCCGGAAATCCTACCAGATGGCAGAATAGTGTTCAACCGGTGTTCACTGATCTCTTGCGTATCAGACAACATGAAGTGAGAGAGAAATCGAGGACCCCCGTGAGAGAGAGGAGTGAGGGAACAGGCCGAGAAAGGGAAAAGGGTAGTAATGATGATTTTACAGTAGCTTCTGGAAGGTTATGAGCCATATTGCAAATAGCTATACTATCAAATAAATTGTATATGATCCTTACAGAATAACACTACAAGAGACCAAAGATATCAGTCACCCTGATTGCTAGAGTTAAGAAAAATAAAGTTACAGTACATTAAGTGACTTTTAAGTTATCCAGCTGGTTAATGTCAGGGCCACAAAGAGAAATCGGGTTTCCTAAACTAGAGTTCATTGCTCTTTCCATAACCCTGTGCCACAATGTCTAATATACAATGTCAAGTTTTAATTGTCAAATTTAATATAAGCAGTAGAGAGCAAAGTCTTCTAGAGCTTCAAGATTGCTTTTCTTCCATCTGTGTGAAGTTGCTAATTACCTGCTGTCAATGAAAACAACCCTTGTCGGCAGCTGAATGGATTGGAAATAGGGGTTTGAAGTCACGTAAAAAACACAGGTGTTGCTTTGTTCAATTAAAGCCTAACAAGAAGCTTAGTGGGATGAAAGGGTGGGAGGTGGGAAAGGAAAAGGAAAAAGTGACGTCATCCTCAACTGGAATTGTCGGAGAAAGGATAAAAGTGAGAAAAGAGCTTCCTAAGCACTTCCTAAAAGGGAATTTGGAAAGCTGGGAATTCACTAAATTTCCTCCACAAAACAATTCACATTTCAGAAAGATACCTTGTGAAAAGATTTCCATGTTTTTCAAAAGATGCAAATAGGAAGTTTGGGTGGTTAAAATTAAAGGACTAGATGTTGACTGAAGCTAGCAGCAAATTAAAAAGTTGAGGGATTTTTGGGTTTTTTCTTTCTTGAAAGGGAGCAGGGGGATCGACTGTATTTAATTTTTAAAGGCTAATATTTGTACACTGGGCACAGCATTCAGTGGTAGGCACTTTACCTGTGCATCTATAGTCAGGACCCAAAATGCTTTTTTGGTTTGTTTTTAACAATGATAATTTATTTTTCAAGTAGCATTACCAACTCTAGGCAATGTTCCAAAATTAGAATGTATCGTGGACTATTGATGCTCCCCTTGAACACTGTCCAATTGTCTTATTCTAGTTAGGAATTCCACTCAATACGAGAAAAAGCCACCTTTGTTAAGATTACTTAATTTGCATACACCAAGGCAAGAAATTCTCAGGGTCTGAAGAATGTATAGAAAAGCCACAGAGAGAAGCACTGCTGGAAATGCTTTGTCCCCCTTCCCATCTCCATCATCTTTAAATCCAGGTACATTTGTAGTAGGAATTTGTTCTGTGAAACCCTGCAGCAATATTTCTCTTCATCTCCATGACAACGGCTCCCTATCAACTTCTGAAGGAACTTGCCTGTATTGCAAACAAACCGCTCTTGGCAATTGGCCTGTTTTCTTTCTCTATCTCATCTTCCATCTGCTCAAAGGCTCTGCTTCAAAAAGAAATAGGTTGCAGGTGTGTACTTTTTCTTTCTTTACCTCCTCCCCCTTTGTTTCTGAAAGAGGTCGATCGTGGAGATTAAAATTCTCTCAACCAGTGACTTTAACAATGTCACAGAGCGAGGCTGATACCTGTGTGTACCTGTGAACCAATATTTTGGAGCGTATCAACATGCAGCACGCTTGTTTCCATTTTCACACAAGTCCCCGTGGAAACAGGAAGCTAATACACTTCATGAAATAAATTCTAACTGCGGAATAAACCCCCAAAACTATTTAGGGCCAGCGAAGAATGAATCAGAGAAAAATAATTTTTCAAAATCTTTTCTTAAATACTAACGTGTGTATTATAGAAATAGTTTCATGGCAGAAACAGAACCTTACCCGTAATCAAGGTGGGAAAAATTTATTTCCTATTGAAAAAAAGGCCCTTCTATATTTAACTTGAAGTTTTAGGACCTCAAAATGGCATAGAATTTTAATTCTCAGGGCTTGGAATGAAAGTACTTGTCCAATATATTAAATTTGACATTTTTAGAAGTTCAGTCACCAATACTGTGAAATCTTTTTTTTTTTTTTTTTTTATTCAATGTCCCAGTTATTGGATTATGTGACCCCACTAGAGCAAACAATGGCCTGGCTTTATGCCAGTTATCAAGAAAGAAAAGTCAGCCAATGGGAGAAAAATAGAGAGAGACAGAGATAACATTTCCTTTGCCAAAACACCAAATCTGAAGAGAGATAACCAGAGAACAGTTGCTTAGACTTTTAGAGAGATTTGGGACATAAGAATGACAATCTCAGCTCTCCATTGAAAATCATGTTTTATTTGCTCGGTTTTGTTTTAATTTTCCTCCTGGGGCTCATGAGGGGTGACTACTTTACTGCTAATATCAGAAGAAAGATCTTTGCTCACTGCAGAAAACCCAGAGTTGACAAGTCCAAGGGTCCTTCTTGTAGTTTACAACATGTCCATGTCTGTATCATTTTGTCATATGGTCTATCTTGCACATATACTCACTGGTTCCTTCAAAAATGATCGAGTGATTACTTTGTGTCCTGCACCGTACTGGCTCCTGGGAATGCAGTGGGGACAAGGACATCATCGCTTGTCCTGCTGCAATTTTAATCAAATAACCACAGAAACATGTAAAATTAAGGTCTGAGAACTTTTCATCGAGTAGTTTGATATCTAGCATTTGGAAACAACTTTTAAGGAGGACCTCGCAGTGAAAGTGAGGCTCACGCTAAACTTTGAGGAAGACACAGTAGTTAAGTGACAGTGATATATAAAATGTATGTAGTGTCTGTTTCTGCTTCACGGGCCTTTGGTCCCACAAGAGCAGACCATGCTGTCCTGTTCGTCATATCCTCTTTAGGGCCTAACACTGTGCCTGGCACAACACTTGACAGTAAGTGCTTATTAAATGAATAACCTAAAACGAGTCGAACTAAAAGAGGAAAAGGGAGAGCAATTAGGGCAGGAATTTGAAAAGACTCTTTGGCTGGATAAATCACAAAATATGAATAAGGCCATAAAACTCCAAAAGGTTTGGAGGCCTGGGATGTTAAAGAGGTGTTTTTAACCTTGGTGATACATACGGCAGTGGGATCCATGCACTTCCTTCCCCTTTGTCCTCACTGAGTTTTTCACTGGGAGCTAAGATTCCAGGGCTTAGCTGGACAGTAATGCTTTCAAAGAAATGACCTAGGTGTAAAATCCAGCCCCCCATCTCACCATGGACCTAGTAAGTTCCCTAGGAACCCTATGGCCAGTTAGTATTCTCACACCAGTATGAAAACTGGACCGGTATACCCATGGGGCAGCGCAGGGGCGAACTTGCAGAGACTAAATCTCCCCGTCCCCCTTTTTCTTCTTGTCCTGTCTCCCTCCTTCCTGTCCTCTCTCTTTCCTTCTCCATCTCTCCCTCCTTCATTCTCTTTCTCCCCCCCCCCCCCCCGCCCCAAGTGTCTACACAGAGCATGCTTTACTCTGAATGATCTTTGGTGCACATGTATAAACAATACACAAAGGGTTGAGAACAGAAAACATAGTGGCCTTGAGGTGAGCCAGTCAGCACTGAACATTCCCTGAATGATCCCAACTTTGGGGAAGGACTCTCGCTTCCCTGAGCAGGAACCCACATCATTGGAGAAACTGAAACACCATCCTCAGAAGAAGTTTCCAACAACATTTCAATTCACGCAAATGAATTCTGTGTGGGATTGCGTCTGAGCGCCTGGTACGTGAGTGAAGTAATGGAGGCTTTCTGATGAACACTGAGGTTTTTTAGTTTGATTTGAAAGAGAAGGATCTGGAGCAGAGAGGTAGAACAGACACATATTTTTTTGTGTGCATAATGTAAATGTTTTCAAAACCTGGGACCATTTGGGAAAAACCAATCACCTCCGAAGCAGAATCCTAATATGATCATCAGAGCTCAGTGGAAAATACAGCAAACAAGTAGAGCCAGAAGAATGATTTTCCTTATTCCTTTTCAAGGTCTAACAGGAGTCCTTTCCCTGGCACACTAAAGAAATGTAAACACTTTCATGTAAAGGCCAGGTAATGGGTCCAATAATAAAAGGTCCCATTATGAACCAGATGGAGGCAAATTTCTTCAAAACTGAAAAATGTCTCGACCTAAATTTCAAATTATGAATCTTGATATTAACCTTTATGTCATCTTTCCTCTGTGTGGGAAAGAAGTCAGCACTGTGATGAAACATGAACTGTTTCTTTCAGCACACATACCATACAATCTTAAAACATATTCCACCAGACCAAAAATGTAGCTCATGTTCTGTTGGTGAGGCATTTCCTACCTGAAGGCACAAAAGTAAATTCTCACTGGCTGTAAGTTTGTGCTGTGAGTGTTTTCACCTCATTTTGGATAAACACCTGCTAGTCTGGTCTTGTGTCTCTTTCACACTCTCAGATAGTATTTCACTGCTTAGAGGCCCTTGAAAGGCGACAGATAACAAACCCGCTTTAGTCCCTCACATTTCAATAGAATAACCTGAAACTTCTTATCATGAAGGCCCAGGCAGACCATGATATTGGGGAGGGGCTGGGGATTCCCAGGTCCTAATTCCATGTATAATGTGATTTCTTTGAAAAAAAGAATGGGCTATAAACTGAACCCAAATCCACGCCAGACACGATTGTTTAGAGCAGCACCAATGGCGAACCTGTGTAGGTCCTCCCATCTTCTTCTCTTCAAAACCCGAGCATTCTGCACGACTCCTTATACCTGCACGTGCAGGTCATGCACAGAAGACAACAAGCAGACATCATGGCATCAAGGGCTGCGTTTCAGGGGAGACGGCAGTGGAGCCACCTTAGCACGCATCTGCAGAGCTCCTGAAGAAGAGGCATTTTAAACAGCCCCTGAACAAGCCCGACAGTCCAACAGTCACCTCAGCCAGGCACTGAGGAGCACGCACCTGTGGCTGGAAAGAACAGGACAGGAGCTCGCCATGCATGCCCAGATCATGTTAGATGTTTACGAGGCCATTTTAGGAGAAAACCACTAGTCCAGCTAAAAAAGCTGTGCTTTCCAAACATTAACAAGCCAACGTGTGTGCACGCACGTGTGTGTGTGCATGTGTGTTTAAAGGATCCCTCTCTAGGAATGCAACATTTACTTCGTGTGTCCTGATTTGTGAGAAACTAGTACCCAGTAAAGTATCTGTATTAGGAACTGTGACTTGCAATGCACACGGCGATCATTCATAAATACGTATCCCAGCAACCCGTCTGTGCGAGGCACACATTTTTTGTTGCGAGAGCGGACACACACTGCTGCCCATCCCATCCAAGCTGAGGAGCTCAGCAGCACGACTCTGAGACTGGCTAGTATGAGCAACTGACAAACGCTAACCTGGGTTTCTCTTCTTGCTGAGTACACATGTAATCTGTCATGGTTAATTATATTTCTGGCATGGCCAGCCAGTGCCTCTCTGACTGGCCGGTGGCATGTCAATTAACTTCTATTTCGACTTTTATTTTTGTAGCTTGAAAATACAAATTGACCACCTTCTTCAAGACCAGTATGAAGCTAAAGGAGATACTGCCTGACAAAACTTAAAAGAATAAAATTGGATCATGTAGGTAAATCCATAGAAACACAAAGGAGACTGGTGGCTGTCAGGGCCTGGGCTGGGGAGGAAGGGCAGGAGGGGGGCTTAAGGAGTGTCTGCTGAATGGGTACAGGCTTCCTTTTGGGGTGATGAAAATGTTTTGGATCCAGATAGCAGTGCTGCCTGCACAACACTGTGAATGTACTGAACGGTATACTTTAAAATGGATAATTTTAAGTTTATGAGATTGAAAATCTATGAATTTCAACTCAATAGAAACTATAAATCCTAATATTTACAGTTCTAAGCATGTTTCTGCTAGGTCTGTGAAAAGAGTAGTTTATGGATGTTGTCTATCTACGTGTTTGAAAAGGACAATGACTGTCCCATAGTTGTTTTTTAATAAACACATAGTAAGCTTACAAAGAATTAAGAGTGGATATCAGAGATGAATGTGGGGCTAGCCTGCTACAGTTACCCTGATGTGAGTCTGGACCTGAAATCAGGGCAAATTTCGTGACTTGGTAAGGCAGAATGTTTCCTGGTGAGCAAGAAAGTGTTCACCTCCTTGATCATTATAAAAGGCAACTCACTAGTATCCATGGTATGAAAAAAACAGTCATGAGCAATATTAACTTTGGGTGATGGTCTATTTATGCACATTCTCTGAAAGCAAGATTTCCATAAAGCAAGCTCTGCTGTCTCACGCACACTTGAATTTCACAAATCTTGCTCTTCAGTAAATCAACAATTATTTACCAAGCTCCATTCTATATCTCATGTACTCAGCACGACTGCCAGACTCTAAGGGGTAAGAGAAAATGACAAAACAGGTTTTCATCTCCACTATTTTAGGACTTACAAAGTTGGATTTATCAGATAGTATCAAGTGGTAATACTTTGAATTAGCCAAACAAATGCAACCTAACCCTGCACTTACATAACTCTTGGCACAATACTTTTGCATCTATTACTCTTACAGCCTACCTGGGAGGCAAGTGGAGTTTCTTGTCATAGCGTAGGGTTAGAAACCGGGGCGCCTGGGCGGCTCAGGCAGGTAAGCGTCTGACTCTTGATTTTGGCTCAGGTCATGATCTCATGGTTCATGGGTTCGAGCCCCACATTGGGCTCAGTGCTGACAGTGTGAAGCCTGCTTGGGATTCTCTCTCTCCTTCTCTCTCCCTCTCTCTCTCAAAATAAATAAATTGAAACAGCAACAAACCTGCAAGGGCACACAGTAAGGAGTACATCTAGGACTTGAATCCAGGTCTCAGACACCTAGGCTGAAACTCCTTTTATGACAAGTATGAGGGTGTGAAGATCCAAGCTCTGCCATTAACTTGGTACGTGGCACTGAGCAAGTCCCTCAACCTCCCGGATTTCAATTTTCTCCTCTCATATGAAATGGTTGGCACACATGTTCTCCAATGTGCTCTTTTTGCAGCCTGTATTCTCTCTCAGTAAATGCAGGAATTGCACATCTATTAGCTAGTCATCCTCCCCTGTCACTTCTTAACCCAGGTGTGCCTTTTACCTTAATATAACTCAGCTCCTGGCTGTAGTGACACCCATTTTTTAAAATGTTCGCTAAATATAAAGCTTGTGTTTGCAAAGGCACTTCAGTTCAACTTGGTGAACAAAGAATTTCCTCAAAATCCTTGGCCTATAACAGATGAGTTTCCCAAGGTCATTCTGGTCTTATCCATGGGTAGCATTCCCTCCTGTCTGCTGTATCCCTCACTGGACATAGCACCTTGGTCCTTGCAAAGTGCCTTTCCATCTCTTGTCTCACTTGACATCGCCAGTTCCAGGCAAAGGCTCAGATGAAGCCGCACTATCTCTCCCTAAACTAACAAGGCCTTACACCCAGCCCTATTGTCAAGCTACAAGGATGAGACAAGAGATAAGCCAGGGTGGGAAACTGACCCAGTGACAGCCAATCAGAAAAGCTTTTGTCTGTAAACCTGACGGGGGAGGGGGGGGGGGCGGAGGGATTCATTGCCCACCAATCCCAGAGGCTTTCAATGGGAGAACAAAAAGTCCACTATTGCCCCAAAGGCTGTGCTTGGGTTTATTCCCTTGTGCAAAGAAAAAAAAAAAAAAAGTTAGGTTAACTGTCAAGAGCAACTTCAGAGTTCCCACCAAACAAAGCTCAAGGGAGAGGAGTTTGAAAAGACAGGCTAAGTGTATTACTTCTGTGGCTCCACAGTTACAAAAAGGGTAGAGACAAGTGGTTGCATAATCCAGGGTAACCTGTCCCCAAAAGAATACCCCAACAACCTCATTTCTCTTAGGTGTCAACAAGACCTTTGTACATAACTGATCACTGACAGAATGGACTCAGCACTCCAACTGCAGACCAAGTCTGTCTTGCGTGTCACTTTCCAAAGCCCTCCCTGGCTCTTATTATACTTGACCTGCCTACTCCAAAGCATCTTTCAAAAGATATTATCAGGTCAGCTCTTCCTCTCTGTGTTTAAGTTTTAAAAGTTTGGGGCACGTGGGTGGCTCAGTCAGTCAAGCGTCTGACTCTTGATTTCGTCTCAGGTCATGATCTCTCGGTTCATGAATTTAAGCCCTGCATAGGGCTCTGCACTGACAGTGCGGAGTCTACTTGGGATTCTCTCTCTTCCTCTCTCTCTGTCCCTCCACTCTCTCTCCTTCAAAATAAATAAATGTAAAAAGATAAATTTTTAAAGTTTTGTTCCATGGAATGTGGTGTTATTACTCTCCTCATAAGTTTTATCATCCAGAAAATGCCATATCTTGTGCCAGGGAACACAGAGCATGCAGAAAACCAAGCAGGGTGGGTAGGTAAGCATTCCGGGGTGGTAGACAGATGACCTTTTTCATCTAGAGGAAACCTTTCACTGCCCTTGTCTTTGAGGTACTTCCAGAGTTAGAGAGGGCAGTATTAAGCAATTAGAGAGGGCAATATTAAGAAAACACACACACACACACACACACACACACACACACCCCAATACACTAACACTATATTTAGGGTCTGAGTGCTTTCTCTAGGTATCATTCTTATAACTTTTTACTTATTTCATGTTCTCATTTGCTGTGGACTGGTATATTCAAATGAAGCCTGGAAAGTTGATCAGGAGATACAAGTTCTAATTGCAGCGCCAAGCTCTGACATTGCTAGTAGATGCCCTCAGCTCAGTCATTTTTCATCTCTTTATCATTCATCACTCAATGATTACTTATTACTTGTATAACATTTTCCAAATGCCGAGCTGGGTGCTGGCTCTGAAAGACTGCCATGTTCAAGACTCCTTTCAAAGAAGGCATATAGGCAGTTCCTTACATATTGATTTCAGTGATTCATACTCTATGAGCCCGCTCCCATGACCATGTCTGTCTGGATCAGGAATGGGTAGCTGACCCAAACATGACCATCCATTGGCCTTCCAGCAGTCTATAAGACAGCTGATAGGAAATGCCCAAACTGCTTCACTACACTGGACAATAACCAGCTAAGCCACTATAAGAATCCCGTGCGGGGTCAAATGTCAAGTAGGACAGCAGGAAATAGAGTGCACCAGAAGGCAGGAGAGAGATACAGCCGTATGTACACACCATGAAGTGATAGACATCATGCGTATGCGTAAACTGAACACAGTGAAGAGACTGGAGAATTGATGGTAAAAGAAGTAGGCATCTTTTCCAAGAGAAAAAGATCAGTTTAATCAATAAATGTTTATTGCACACCTTTCTATGTGTAAAGAAACGAATGAGAGCAAAATAAAATCCGTGTCCTAATGGAGTCTACTGAAAGAGCCAGATATTAATCAAATAGTAACACTAACTTGTCAAAGCTTAGAAGATAAAGCCACAGGGAGCTACAAAATGGTGCTCATTGCAGATGTCCTAGGGTGGTGACATTGACAGGGAGTGAAAAAGTAAATAGCAATTAAAAGGGCAAAAGTAATTTGGGGAAAACCATGATATCATGGAGACACTGGAAGAGTATGGGGCAGAAGAGACCAAGGTTAATCTAGAAAGTTAGATACAGGCCAGATCATACCAGGGCTTGTAGGCCACTTTAATGATTTCAGTCTTAATCCCCAAGAGCAGTGGGAAACCATCAAAGGATCCCAATAAGGAGAGACAAGCTGAGATGTGCATTTAAACGGACAACTGTGACTGTCATGTGGGCATTAATAGGAAGGGTTTAGAATGGAAAGACCAGTCTAGAAGCTTCTGCAGGAATCCAGGGGAGAGATGGTGACAGCTTGGACCAGGGAGCTGTTCAGTATCCGGAACATGTGGGGCTTCAGGGAGGGGAAAACATTTCATTCATCTCTGTAGGCACAATCCTGGCACCTAGGAAATCCTCAGGAAATGGTTGTTAAATACATGGCGAAAAATCGTAGAGTCAATGGTCAGTAATGGTTTGATAGGTTTCTTCTTCCACAATGAATATCCCTGAGAGAGTCTAGTGGTAGAATTTCAGGAACTGTGTTACTCTCTCAGAGGACATGCATGAGAGTGAGGGAAACTCCTAACCCCTCAAAGTGACCCCATTAGAGGAACCTTTATCCTAAAGGCAGAATAGAATAGAGGTTAAGATCACAGCTTCTGGAGTCAAAAGTGCCCAAATTCATCTCACAATTCACTGATTTCTCATTGTGTTAAAATAGGGTACTATGTCAACCCTGTCTCCATTTCGTCGTTTGTAAAATAGGAATATTTATAGTAATAATGTCTACATCAAAGGATTATTGTGAGGATCAAATATGTTAATACACAGTATTATTATCCTCACCTAGACAGAGAGCTTCTCAGAGAAAAGCACTCTTTATTAGAAGATAGGGCCTGTGACATATTATGAACTCAATAAATTTGTGGTGTTGACTTTGTATTCTAATCCATCACCTTGAATTTGAGGATTTCATTTCAGCATGTTTGTTTCTTCCCAGGTCTCCTAACATCTTTTGTATCCTGAAAGGGAACATTCTTCTCACCCTGTAATTATCAGCCTTTCCATCAGCTTCCTCTTTTCCTGTTCCAAACAAAATTATTCAGTCTGCTTACCTTTCCCCCAACAAATCCTGCCTGAGTTTCAAAGTTAATTGCTTCTACTTCCATTACACACCTGCCTTGCTTTATTTTGTCTATTAACTTTGCTTTCTTGTAAGTAGATTGTATCTATTCCGCTTGTCCCCTTTCCCTTATTAATGAACTTCCTAGCCCTGGCATCAGTTGAAGAGTTATGCTTCAACCCAGGCTTCTTAAACCAGTCTCCAAATTCTTTGCTGCTTAGGTGATTGTTTTTGGCATCCTCCTTGCTAATTCACCTTTGTTAAGCAACTCTTGTCTCTTGAAAACATCCCTTTCTTACAAAGTGCAGGAGGGAATTATTCCTCCAAACAGTTTTTTTAAACTGCTCTCTCTTTTGAGTTGGTTTTATTTTCTCCTCCATTTGAATGTCTCATAGCATACGTCTTCCAGCGAGAACTGCACGTTGTCTATACCTCTGGCAGGTAAAATGAGAGAAGAGCTGCACCCCTAGGCACTCTTCCAAAAGCAATCAAATAAAAGCCCACCCAGCTCTATCCCTCCGGGTGCCTCTGAGCATAGGCTGGTTTCCTTCAGGAAGATTAATTTTGCCTTTTCCAATTTCAACTGGCATTCCTCACCTTCCATATCCTAATGCTGTATAGGCTGATTGTTCTTCTCCTTAATTGTACACTTAACACTGATTCTATCTACTTATTCTGGACCTAGTTTCATGGCTCACTGCAAACCATTCATCTCCCTACCTACCCCCCCCACAACCTCTTGGATTTCTTTATATAATTCCTAAACAAGCTCGTTGGGCTCTTGTTTGTTTGAAATGTGTTTTCACGTGGGGACTCCTTTTTGTTTTGTTTTGTTCTTCTGCTTGTACTTCTGTAGGGGTGGTTCCCGCAGAGGGCTGCATTTCCCAGGCCCTGGGTTTTGTCTGGCTACTTTTCTGCCTTCCCTCCTGAGTGATCGGTTTTGCTGCATATCTTGACTAATAACTGATCGTGTTCCAATTTACACGATCCAATAAGGATCGTCTCCTTATTTACAGTGGATTCTGGAGAAAGGGCTATTGGGTTGAGAATTAAAGACTCTGCAGGTAGAGAGAACACAAGCTGCTCTCTGGCCCATATCCTTTCCACCTCACTGCCTTCCTGACTGCATTTAGATACTTCAAGTGACAATGAGCCCACTGCTCTACAAGGCAATACTTTCCACTTTTAGACACATGTTCTACAAAGCACCTCAGTATCATTAAATGAAATCCACCTTACATACACGAGTCTGTAATTTTCATACTCATGTACCACTCTTGTCTTCTATGCCTATGTGGTCCTTGACTTACCATTCACCATTAGGTATTTCAGGTATTTCACAGTAGGTGTCCTAAATCCTTGATGACTACCACTCTTTTCCAGGTCCATTATCCCCAATTCCTTACACTATTCATTAAGTGTCTTGGCCTCTACCATCCTTATACTCACCTACAGAGTTCTTTCATGCCAATATCACTTCTGATCCCTTTTGACCTGGAATGAAGTGCGATGTTTCCCAAGGATCTGAGCAGCTCAGAGCATGGTGCAAGGGTGACCATTTTGTTCATCATAATTAGCCCAAAACTGCTTCAGCTTTTGGACATCCTTACAGTGACTCATAAATTCTTTTATTCCTAATTTTTATATGAATTATTCTCAAATCAGATGTCCTTACCCTAGAATAGCACCACCAATGTTAGGAATTCAAATGTAAGCTGTGCATGAAGCCTCACTAAACTGCATTTTATGAATCCTGAGCCATCTTTTTAACCTCTCAAGTTATTTTTAAATTCTCACTCTAGTATTTAACACTGTCATTCTGCCTCCACTTTGCTTCAGCTCTAAGTTTTATAAGTACTTCTCCCATATCATCATGCAAATCTTTAGCAGAAATCTTGACAGAGTATAGGCCAAGGATACAAACCAGAGAACCCAACTCAAAGTTGGTATCAATGAGACAATCAGCACTCCTTAGATTCACCCTATCCAGGAGCTAGCACTCTCTGGAACACAGTATTGCCCACACTTCTTTAAGTGGTATACAAAGATAGCATCCACATCATGACTATGATAATAGCTAACATGTATTATGGGTCAATTACATGCTAGGTGTCTTTCTAAGGGATTTACATGCATTAGCTCATTTAGTCTTTGCGATAACTCTGTGAAGTAGGCCATGTTATTATTCCCACATCACACATAAAGAAACTAGGACACAGAGTAATTAGGATGCTTGGTCAGAAGGTGGTGGCATGGGGATTTTGACTTCATCCTCCAAGACTCCAGCACTTGTACTCCTAACCCCATATTGAGATTTTGTCAAATGACATGCAGAATACAATTTTTTTATGACTCTCCTGATTAACCAACTTAGTGTTTCCCGAACTAAGAAGTGCAGCTAGTTTAACGTGAATTCTTAGTGAATCTAAGTGGAAGTGAATGTAGCTAATAGTGACCACAGCTTCTAAATCCTCACAAACTACATCCTCAGTAATCCAGAGCTATCACTTTGCCAGGAGAAGCCAGGTTCTCAACTGCGTAACCTCAGGATGCACATTTGTTCCTTCTCCATATGTTCCACGTGGCATTTGCAGTCCAGCTAACCTCACAGCTTACTGACAGTGATTCTTAGACCATCCACCCATCTTTCTTTCTTTTTCTTTCTTGAGAGAGAGAAGGCACACACATGGGAAAAGGTAAGTGGGGGGAGGGGGGGAGGATAAGAAGTAGGGGGAGGTAGGGAGAGGGAGGGAGAGGGAGAGGGAGAGAGAATGAATATCTTAATCAGGCTCCATGCTCAGGGTGGAGCCTGATGTGGAGCTCCATCCCATGACCCTTGGATCATGACCTGAGCCGAAATAGAGTCAGATGCTCAACCAACTGAGCCACCCAGGTGCCCCTTCAAGACTATATTTCTGAAAGTTCCTTGGCTACCCTCAGAAATAGACCAATTTAAATATTTAACCTATCACCCTTTTAGTCAGCTCATATTTGTTGAGCCTCACTTCTCTTAACCTTGACAGCTGTGATCCTCAGCTGAAGTACATCCTCCAGGATTAGAGAGAGAGAGAGAGAGAGAGAGAGAGAGAGAGAAGTATCTCTAGTACCTTGTTTTCATCTGAAAAGCTTACAGCATCTTTTCCTTATGGTGAGCTTTTCTCTATTGTCCTGGGGATTGTAATGAAGAATGCCAGTGTAGCAAGATATCTACTTTCCTGTTCAAAATATGGCTCAAGGGAAGATTTTATCAAAGGATACAGCATGCAAGGATGTTTCGTGGACAGAATACAGTTCTACCCAAATATCTCCTTGTACAATCCCTATAGGAAAAAACAATGTTAGGCACCTCGGGGGCTCAGTCAGTTAAGTGTCTGACTTTGGCTCAGGTCACGATCTCACAGTTAATGAGTCTGAGTCCCACATCGGGCTTTCTGCTGTCAGCAAAGAGCCCACTTGAGATCTTCTGTCTGCCTCTCTCTCTGACCCTCCCCTGCTCACATATGCTTGTTCTGTCTCTCTCTCTCTCTCTCAAGATGAATAAACATTAAAAAAAAATCTTAAAAACAAAACAGTGCTATGTGCAGTCCAGCCACACTGACATGGTTTACACTAACAGGTGGACCCAGTTGGGAATGGCCAAGTCAGTCAAAATTAATGGACAGTGATACAGAGCCCGAGGGAATCAGGGAAGCTGAGGGTTCACAGTCACTGGCAGAGAAAACAACAGGAGCCAAAGAAAGAATGAAACATGAGAAGATAAGGGCCAAAAAAGAGAGAAGAAGAAACAGGGAGAAAGAGAGCCCTATGGGCTTGGGTAATTAGCATGGGTCATGGGGATCTTTTAACGGTCAGCTAGCTCACCTTTCCAGCTATAGCTCCCAACATTTTCCTCCCATGACCTCGGAGTACACCCAAACCCAATGTCGCCCCCAGCTGGGCATCCTAGGCAGCACGTCATGACGTCATGACCCCTTGCATTGGTTCACATTTAAAGATTAAGCAAGTAGATCACCTAGATTAATGCTAGGTGCTGTGCCTAGAACAGAGTAGCTGTATGGCCTTCATTGTTATTTTCTCTGTGGTTCCGTGACACTCAACAAAAGGAAAAACTCACTTTTGTTTTAGATACAGACCAGCCTGAAGGGCCTTGCAGGAAGGAAACGGCTGAGATGTGAAAATCCAAGATTGACCTCGGAATGACCTTGAGCAGTGGTATGAAGACATAGACAAAGCTGATTCAGACGGCCTGGCTAAGTTCAACACTTAGTTCATGTTTAGTGTATGTACCACCACCACCCCCCCCCCCCCCCGCAAATATGCCTCTACAAGCCTTTGTCTGCAAACGAATTCTTTTTTATAAAGCTGCACATTTGACCCACAATGCAGATCCAAGGAGCCCTTCTGTTGCCACAAGCCCCCATACACTTTCAAAGAAAATTTCCAATGAAAATTCATAAGAAATGCAATTTGTTTTAAAGCAAACTCTTGCAAAACATCTCGGTTGGCAGGACTCTGGTAATACAAGTTGTGCGTTGGGTTTGACCTCCTGAAGAGTGGGCAGGGAGAGAATGCATAGCTCCCAGTGTAAAGTAAAGTGTTGGAAGAGTGTTGTTCACATACTGCTACTGGAAGAGCAGAAGTCGTTTTTGTCTCTAGAGGTTTCAGGACAAGTTGAATCCAAAAGAAATAAAGAGAGGGAATGTTTTTCCTGGCTGCTTCTCTTGTGGCTGGCTTTCAGCATCCAGGCCTGATGGGGGCAGAATCACGTGACAATCTTTTTGAGGTAGAGAACATGCGAATAGCCCTCTCTCAGATCGTGCTTGCAATCTACAAATTCCAGCCAGGCCAGATTCATTCTCTCTCCCCAAAACTGTTGCCAGGCATTAACACCAAAAGAATTGTACTGCATAGACTTTTTAAAGAAATCAATTACAAACCCCTTTTATTAGCCAAACAAGTCCAACTACCAGAAATATTTTGTGTGAAACATTCATAAAGCCCGACAGTTGTTTTGCATGACATTTACAGACCAAGCTTCTTTATGCACCAACGCAGAATATGATGAATGAAACACAAGTTTTCACAATGCACTGCATTTTTTTCTCATGCTTCCTCTGTGAAGGATTGTGAATGCTAAAGACCAGTGATGGAGGACCAGAAGCCAAAACAGAATTCAAGGCCATTCTCACTGACAACATTGCAGAGTTACTGAGGGAACGGCAAGTTGAAGCTTTCAGCTTCTTTTAGTGTCTAGGAGAAAATATTTAGAAGTAGATTGTGCTTGGAGAAAGTTTTGTTAGGTTCAAAATAGCTTCAAAATCATGAAAGAGCCACAATGCAAGTGGGCTGAAGGAAAGACACTGCACTTGAGATCTCGAAGAAGTGAAGCTGGATTTACACATCCACTGATCAAAAAGGGCAACTGCCTTGGAAACAAGGTCTGTAAAGTACTGGATTTACGTACAAGAATATCCCACCTCCCTCAGTCTGTCAAGTTCCTACCAGTTACAGGTGCCTGGAGCATTTGGTCAACCTAATAAAAATGACTGGCTGTAACAGACAGGTTCCCCTATGGGGAAAATCCAGGTCATGTCCAATACCGGACCAAAATGAGTAGAAAAGTCCCAATCTCCTGCAGGGACCCTCCCGTGTCTAAATGGAAGAAAAAACAGAATCGACAGGCTAGGTGACACATCTGATTGGGCACAGAGGACCCATGCCTTCTCAGCCCTTTCCAGACGCTAAGGGGCTCATACACAAAAATATTATACCCAACTTTCCCGGAGATTCTCCTTAAGAAAAGCTAGCATTTCAAACTGAGTGTGTCTGAAGCTAACTTCATCATCTTTCCTGACAGTCTTGCTGCTCTCAGGCTCTCTTCGTCCACAGAGATGCACTTAGCTCACCCAAGCTGGAAACCTCTTTCTGCCTGAACCAATCATAGCCGCTTCTCGCCAAGTCCTATCGATTCTACTTCCCGAACGTCTTCTGAACTGTCCACACCTTTCCTTTCCATTGCTACTCCCCTAGTTTAAATAGAGACCCTCCCCATTCAGATCACTGAAACGGTCTTAAGCACGTCTCCCTGTCTTCTGTCTTGTCACTTCACCATGTCACTCACCCTCGATTCACGTGTTCTGCCAGCAACCAGCATGATTCTGATGAAAATGTGACCATTCAAAATGAATTCCTTATTGCTCTTAGACACTGGCCTGGGGCTTCTAGAAGCCGAAATTAGATATTCACTCTCTAAGTTTATAGATTATAATTCCAATCAAAATAACAAGCTCACTAGTCTCTTGTGCAAAAGGTAAGCCACTGACTGGACAAGTGAGCCATCTTTACAGCTGGAATAGGACTGGCTCTCTGCAAAAGCTCAGCGGACTTTCAGAACCCTCCAACCCATATTTAAATGCTTATTTGCTCATTTCCTGCAACACTATCTCCTCATTACTGCTGACTGTACAGCCAGCACTGCATCTCAAAGTGATCCAAGGATAAAGTGTGGCATCCAAGTAAGGAAGAACGAGTTATTCTCAGAAAGAGATTTTTAGTTTTGGAAAATCTGGGGGGAAATGGAATTATGTCATACATTCTGAAGATCCTGAACCAAAGAAGAGAGAGCATCATTTTGGATTGGATGGCAACCAGCACTGGTGTGGGTGTAATCACCATAGTGTCCACACTCATTGTACCTCTTCAGGCAGCTGGCTATACAGTTCACGACAGTTGCCGGGCCAGCCAACTCAGACTACGACCAAACATAGAATCATATGAGGGGCTGTCAAAAAAGTAAGAAAGTCCTTTTTGTTTTTGATTTTACTGATCTTTGAGAGAGAGAGAGAGAGAAAGAATGGGGGAGGGGTAGAGCGAGAATCCCAAGCAGGTTCCACACTGTCAGCACAGAGTCCCAGGAGGGGGCTCAAATCCATGAACTGTGAGATCATGACCTAAGTGGAAGACAGACACTTAACCAACTGAGCCACCCAGGCGCCTCAGAAAATCCTTCTTTTATGTAGAGAATACTTAAAAGACTTTGGGAACAGTAACTAGATTGGAATGTCAACCTACTTCTTCACCAGTCTCTCAAGTGGTCCTAAAAGGCTACTTTTTCCTTTACCATAGGAAAGTGTTGGGAAGAAAAGCAATCCAGTGTTTAAAATGTGCTTAACAGCTGGTTTTAGCCTGGGACTGCTGATTGTAGAAGATTCAACTGAAATGGAGAAGAAAGGAAGTAGGAAGTGGATATGATCATAATAGGCAGTGCCTCATTTGGAAATCAGATCTCAGAAAATGATCTGACCTGCAGATTTGTCCTATTTAATCTCGGGGATGCAGGTATTAAGTTGATGGCCGTGTGTGATAGGCAAAACCTCCAGCGGTGACAAACAGAGGCTGGACCTCAGCACTGCCCTAGAGGGTCATGGTACCCCCTCAGACACTGGACTCAATTCAGTTCTCAGGCTGAGCAGCTGGAGGCTGAAGGAAAGGCTGGGAGCTCTGAGGACACGCTCTTCTTTACTACCACACAGGCGTACTGTGAATCTTGTTCTTGTGCGTTACCCAGGTGGAAAGGAAATATC
This sequence comes from Hyaena hyaena, assembly GCF_003009895.1. NCBI lineage: Eukaryota > Metazoa > Chordata > Mammalia > Carnivora > Hyaenidae > Hyaena > Hyaena hyaena. The sequence continues at coordinate 818,110 of NW_024081159.1, forward strand.
CTGAAAACTGATTTCTTTTGGATCCTGCCTCTGAGGGAACACAGACCTGGAGACTCTGAATGAAAGTTGTCATGGGTCTACTTGCCAGACTTTCTAAGGCTCTGATTTCCTTTGTTATTGCAGTGGGTGTAATGAAACTCAAACACATCCTGTGGTCGCATCCCCAGTTTCACAGTGTACAGATGTAATGGATATTGTCAGCAACTGCCAGAATCTTCACACTGGCCTTTAGCCCTTGGAGTAATGGCTTGGCGGGATTCATTGGTTCAACTCCTTCCTGTCCAAAGAGTACATGAAGAAATATCACTCCCTGGGATAAACGAAAGAGATAGGTAGAATTACAAATCCTCTCCATGGGCAATCACTGGATTGTCCACTTTGGTCTGGCTCAAAGGCAATGTAGGCAGACACTAGGAAAAAGGAGAGTGCTGTGGAGTGGAAGTCTTCCTCAGAGGTAAACTGGAAATAATATGGAGTCCAGAATAATCTTAAGTGGACATTTTATGCTTTACATAGTATAGAAGAACAGGTCCAAGGGCATGAACTCCATGGATTTCTGGGAAGTGGGTACTGATCTCGTTCCATAGCCAAGAACTTGGAAAGAGAAGTGTTGGATGTTGGAGGTAAGACAGTTTAAGAAAGAAATATGGGAATGGACTTCTCAGAATGGATCCAAGCGTGAACATGTGGTATATTAGGGCAAGCCTCTCAGAACATACTCCCTGAAGAAGAGGTCTAAGAGAGAAGAGCCAGGGGTTAATGTTCTCACTTCTTTTGTGAGAACAAATGGGGGTACTGGGACTCGGACACACCCGGCAGTTGTGTCCCCAGTTTCCCAGTGTGAACAAGATCCATCTGATAGAGATTAAGCATCCTCCTTCCCCAGGCAGCCTATGCTTTCTCAACAGAGCCACAAGGAAGGAGGCCATAGTGGGCTCTGGCACATCTGTATCCCCTCACCACAGCTGACGAGGCTCTTTATAGCAGTGCTTCTACAGACAGGTACCTAATTTGACACCAGTAAAGTGACTGAGAGCCCATTCCATAGTTCAAGGAAACCAGTTAGGAACTAAATCGTGACAGGTGCCCCTGAACCCCTAAATTGCAACAATTTATTTTTGTTGAAACAGACTAATTCTTTCCTGTTGTTATTAGAAAACTTATTTCTCTCTCTCTCTCTTTGTTATTTCTCTTTGGTCCCATTCTACTGGGTATAGAAAATGTAATTAGGGGCTAAATTTAATTGTTATTCTGTTTGTTAAAAAATATCATGCCATGATACAACTAGAAGCAGAATGAAATATGTTGTTAACAACTCAAAAACGTAGAGATGCTGGTGAGGATGCAGAGAAAGGGGAACACTTTCGCACTGCCAGTGGAAATGCAAGCTGGTGTAGTCACTCTGGAGACCAGTGGGGAAGTTCCTCAAAAAATTAAAAATAGAACTACCCTATGACCCAGCAATTATACTCTTAGATCTTTATCCAAAGGATACAAAAATGCTGATTCAAAGGGACACATGTACCCCAATGTTTATTAGCAGCGCTATCAACAATAGCCAAATCATGGAAAGAGCCCAAATATCCTTCCATTGATGAATGGATAAAGAAGATGTGGTGTATGTGTGTGTGTGTGTTTGTGTGTGTGTGTGTGTGTGTGTGTGTGTATCATGTTGCCATCTGCAACAACATGGATGGAACTAGGATGTATTATGCTAAGCTAAACGAACAAGAGAAAGATATGATTTCACTCATATGTGGAATTTAAGAAATGAAACAGATGAACACAGGGGAAGGGAAGGTAAAAGAAGATAAAAACAGAGAGGGAGGCAAACCATAAAAGATTCTTAATACAAAAACTGACGGTTGCTGGAGGGAAGGTGGATGGGGGGGATGGGCTAAATGGGGGTTGGGCATTAAGGAGGGCACTTGTTGGGCTGAGCAGTGGGGTTTATAAGTAAGTGATAAACCAATGGGTTCTATTCTTGAAACCAATACTACACCATATGTAAACTAACTTAGATTTAAATAAAACTAAAAATTTGAAACAAGACAAAATAAAATATGCTCTTTGCTTCAGTGAGCACCTGATAATATCAGAAAGATAAAATTAAACAAGAAAAAAGAACATAACAAAATTGACAAGGATGCAGAAAGAACTCTGGTGAAATAATTGCTTCTAAAAGGAAAGCTTCCTGAGCATCCAAGAATTCTAGAAAGGGTGGCTGGCAGGTAAAGCACCTGAGCTCCATGGAGGGGCATGTACATGAACAGAATGAGCTGGAGAGCATGCCGCGGCAGCAAGTTGCAGGAAGGAAAGAAGTGAGGAGAACACATCAGAGATCATGCATAAAACCAAATCAGGATTGGTGAATTTCCATCTGGAAACAGACTCAACTCTAAGAGCTGGAATGTCCCTTCCTTTTTGCAGGAAGTATGCTTGCAAAATAATCATGTTGTCTGAAACATCTCTCTAATATACTTTAAAAATTCATTCTTTTCTTTTCTGCATTTTAATACTGCGTAACCAGTTTTAAAGTCCTCTGGACTCCTGAGGAAAATGTCTTGTCACTCTCAGCTACTAATACTCTTTCATAAGAAAAGATTTTATTCAAACTTGATAAAAATGCAAATGAACAAATAAGATTCTGCTTTTCATTGCATTCCCTTTCACCCAAAGTTTTTTAAAGCACTTTGAAAATATTAATTATGTTTCTGAATAGCTGTGATATAATATAACTCTACCATCATCTATTTTCATAACCAATGAGAATAAAGCACAGAGCACTATAACTAGTAAGTGAGGATCCTGGATGTAGGCTAAGAGCCACAACATCACTGTACAAACCAGGACGTGCAAAGAAGATACTAAGGATATAGGTCTTGCACATTAAAAGAAGCAGATTCTTTTCTCCTTCTTAAAACAAAGAAGATACATTTTAATATTCCGTATTTCCCTCATCTGTGAAGTAGCCATAATGACTTTGAACGACTGTGGGAGATGTATATATCCTCACCTAGAGAGACGGCAGAGAAGGAAACTTCCCTATTTTCCCAAATTATTTGTCTTTTCATGATAAGCACGTTTACCGACACAACACATTTGGGCACGATATACCTTTCCCAAACAAAAAGGAAACAAGCTGCATTTGCCTAAACTAGAAATTCAAATGGTCTCTTTTACCACAACATCTATCTATAATGTTAATTCAACTCACACACTGTAATTTCCAGGAGTATTAGTAGGGGAGTTTAAAAGCACAACTCCTCGATGGAAAGAGCTCCTTTGTATCCAGAGTTCCCGTGCACTTTAACTCAGCTTGGCTTAAAGAGCATTCTCAAACTTCCAGAATAGCGTTTCACATTGGTAGCAGGTGACGGGGTAAGTAAACTTCACACTAGAGCCACAGTTTCTCCCAGCAAGGACAGTGTTACGTGACGAGCACACAAGCTCTTAAAGTAAAGCGCTCTGCAAAAGTGACCACTTAATTAAGGGCATCCAAATCCCTTGATGCCTTGGCTAATTCACGGGCCCCCCCTTATTTTGACCTGAAATAAGCCATCTAATCTGAAACATGAGATTTTTTTCCTGGGCCAACGAAGCCACAATTTGTCATTCAGGTCACTTAGTGCCACGTATTGCCATTAGTCTCCCTAATGTAGTGCAAAGTCATGGTTATGACATTCAGGGTGTCTGGGTAGCCAATTTTAATGAGGAATAAATAATTTCTCCTGTTCAGCTAATACCTGCTGGTGTAGAAAGGTAATCCAAATGTCAGTGCTCCATCTTCTTATTGCGGAAAAAGAGTAATGGGCGACATCTGCTTTGAATATGTTCCTGGGAGGGAACAGGCTCGAGGTCTCTCTTCTAATCACAGAATGATCTGTGAGGGCTGGGAGAGAATTCAGAGGCCTGGTACGGCCGAGAGTCAGAGTATCACCAGCAAAACGGCAACAACAAAACGAAAGTCAGGAAGCTCTGGGGGGAAAGACTGCACCACCATTGCTGCTCACATGGGTACACAGTTCTGTTCAAAAACAACAGAAGAGCACCCGAGGGAGGGAAGAGCACACAACAAGCGTGTTAGCTGGGGCCCTATAATAAACAGGGCAAAAGAAGGGCTTTTAGGGATAGTTTGGTTTCCTTCCATCTTTAGCTTGGTCCACAGAACCAGTGGGAACCCGGGCATGACAAAAGGATAAATGTACACCCTAGCCTCTGTAAAGTACATCCGAAGCCACATCTCATCCACGTTGTCTCTGTGCCACGCTCATCACCTGTGATGCCAGGGGGGATGGGGTCAGGGGCCGATGTCCTCCCCACTGCTCCTTTGCGCACACCAGCTTGCCTCCAGTGGGGACCCACTTTTTCCCATTTCTCTGAAGGCTAATGACTTGTCTTTATTTCTTGGCATTTTATTTTGCTGACATGTCTGAATATTTATTTGCTCTCCTTTTTGGAGCATACACTAGATGTTTCTAGATTCAGAAATGATAAATTCAGAAGATGAAGGAACAGAACATGACACTCTCTGTGTCCTTGACATCTGCTTTTTCCTGTTGTGTTAATTCGACCCTTCCTCCATACAAATTTGCAATGGACCCACATTTAAACAAATAAAAATAGGGCCTTCTTTTAAATACTAAGTTGCATACTGTAATGTCCAGCTATCTTTAGGAGAAATACATATTATATATGCAAGGAATATAAAGCCAAGACTTTTATGCTTGTATAAAAATGGAGAAGCTTAGGGCACCTGGGTGGCTCAGTTGGTTAACCAATTTCAGCTCAGGTCATGATCTCACAGTTTGTGGATTCGAGCCCTGTGTGGGGCTCTGTGCTGACAGCTCAGAGCCTGGAGCCTGCTCCGGATTCTGTGTCTCCCTCTCTCTCTGCCCTACCCTACTCGTGCTCTGTCTCTGTCTCTTAAAAATGAATGTTAATTTTTTTTTTTTTTAAATGGAGAAGCTTACTCAGTTATTTAAGCTGATAGGGAATTATCAAGGAACAAAAAATGAAAAGAGCTTTGTTCTCTTCCCTTTAGGTTTCATTATTTACTGGGGACCTGTATTAGGGATATCTAGGTTAAATTGCAATAAAAGCATAAGGAAAAAAACCCTAAATTTCATTGGCTTGGAACAATAAGTTTACTTGTTTTGGGTTAAAAAAAATTTTTTTTAACATCGCCCTTGTGGTTCAGATGGCTGCTCTGGGTGGCTCTCTGGGACACTAACGTCTCTTACCCTTGTGCTATAAGGAAGTCTCCAAGACACCTGCATCCATGCAGGGGGGTAGTGAAAGGGCTCTGTCCCTGGTTCCATGCCAAAACTTTTCTTGGGGAGTAATGGTTAATTAGCCACCTTTCCTTTTAAGGCCATCAGTTAAAAGTCTCTCACTAGGGTCGCCTGGGTGGCTCAGTCGGTTAAGTGTCCCACTTTGGCTCAGGTCATGATCTCACGGTTTGTGAGCTCAAGCCCTGCATAGGGCTCTTTGCTGACAGCTCAAAGCCTGGAGCCTGCTTTGGATTCTGTGTCTCCCTGTCTCTCTCCTTTTCTGCTTCTCTCTCTCTCTCACTCTGTTAAAAATAAACTTTTTTAAAAAAAGGTCATTAAAACTAACTTCAAAAGTAATTTGAGAAGGGATAGCAGAGTAGATTACTAAATTATCTCATACTTTATTCTCTGGTTATCTATGAATTTATCAGGTGATCTCTTACTTGTATGTGGCCAATACAAACACTACCACTCCTTTTGGGTTATATATATTTATATATATATATATATTTTTTTTTTTTCCAGATCCCACTTTTTTTTTTTTTCTGACAGGGTTTTTTCTTATGGATACACCTTAAATACATGATTCATCCTCCTCAGCTTTTCATGATGATCTTCCTTCAATGCATCAATAGCAACTGGCAAGAGCCATTTGATTCTACAATCATTATAATTACGTCTCTTCCCCAAACTGCTCACATACCTGAGATATAACACCCATCAGTTAATTGTGTATTTGCTTCCTCTAGTATCACAACCACTTCATAGTGAAAATTTAAAAACTTATGCTACTATTGCATGTCAGTGTATACAAGTCTTCCATGTGCTACCAGTGACATGGTCTTCAGCGGCAAATAGCAAGGAATCTACCTTCCAAAACCCCCTTCAAGTTTGTGCCTAAGATCATTTCCAATGTTGGTTTCCTAGGAAATGGACAGTGATACAGAGGTTTCATGCAGAGTGTTTACTGGACAAGCCCTTGGGAGCGATGCCTCTACAGGAGTGAGGAAGTTGAGTTGGGCAGAGGGCATGTGAAACTGTGATCGTTTCAGCAGAGGCCTCAGTCAAACATGTGACCATCTGGAGAGCTGGGCATTTCAGAAACAATCCTCTTTGGTTGGAGACTTCATTACCCTACTCTCAATAACGGAGAGGACAACTGAACAGAAGATCAAAAACAGAAGGTTTGAATGACATTATAAAATGACTAGAACAGACATCTTTTGAGCTAAGAACATCTATAGAAATACTAAAGGCATATGGAACATTCTCTAAGATGATAAAATAAGCCTTAATAATTTTAAAAGGAAAGAAGACAAAATATGGTCCCTGAACACACGGAATGAAATCAGAAAATAACAGAAAGAAATGATAAAAATAAACAAAAAATGATGAAAACACACAAATATGTGGAAATTAAACACTACACTCCTAAATAAACAATAAGTCGAAGAAATCAAAAGGAAAATTGGAAAATACTTTGAAATGAATTAAATTAAAAAAGAACATACTAAAAATGTGTGGGATGCAGCTATACAGTGGGAAATTCACAACCTATAAATGCTTATGTTAAAAAAAAAAAGACCTCACATTAATAACCTAAAATTCCATTTTTTTAATCTTTTTTATCCTTTATTTATTTCTGAGAGAGACACACAGCATGAGCAGAGAAAGGTCAGAGAGAGAGGGAGATACAGAATCTGAAACAGGCTCCAGGCTCTGAGCTAGCTGTTAGCACAGAGCCTAACATGGGGCTCAAACACACGAACCGTGAGATCATGACCTGCCTGAGCCTAAACCAGACGCTTAGCCGACTGAGCCACCCAGGCACCCCTTAAAATTCCATTTTTAAGACACTGGGAAAAGATCAACCTAAATTTAAAGCAAGCAAAAGGAAGGAAATCAAAGATTAAAATGGAAATTAATGAAACAGAATAAAAATACAACAGAAAAAAGGAGCAGATAGCTTCGCTGGGGAGTTCTACAAAACATTTAAAGAGGAATTAACACCAATTCTTCACAAATCCCAAGAGAGAGCCTAACAGGAGAGAACAGTTCCCAAATCATTATATGAGGCCAGCATATCAATTACTCTGTGTAAAAATTAGTAATGGAAAAGCTCACTAAAATGAAGTCCAGAGATTTGGCAGAGGAAGATCGTATACTCTACCACTTATCAACTGCAAATCCAACAGGGAGAGAGATCTTTCACATGGATGCTACTCCTTCACTACCCATGCAGGAGGAAGAAAGGCTTTCCTGGACACACCTCCATGCCCACCCATAACACCCCAGCCAAGGAGAGACAGTCACAACTCAGCCGATAAGAACCCACTATAGTTCCAACTCACAGCTTATCCAATAGACTTTTTGTTTATAACAGCCTTCCCAACTTACCGTCTTCCTCTATAAGACAGTGCACCTCCTTGCCTATGGCTTTGCTTGTCCCACAATGCAATTCTGTTCCTGAATAAAACCTTTTCTGGTAAAATAACTGGAAGGGGTTGTTGTTGTTGTTGTTTCTAAGAAAGTTATTTATTTATTTATTTGTTCATTCATTCATTCATTCATAACTGGAAGTTTTTGTTTAAGTTTATTTGCTTATTTTTGAGAGAGAGAGTGCAAACAGGGGAGGGGCAGAGAGAGGGAGAATTCCAAGCAGACTCCATACTGATAGCACAGAGCGTCACACGGGGCTCGATCTCATGAACCTAGGAGATCATGACCTGAGCAGAAATTAACAGTTGGAGGCTTAACTGACTGTGCCACCCAGGTCCCCCTGAAAGTTTTATTTTTAAGGTTAATACCTGATCAGGTGAAGATACTAAAAGAAAACCACAAACCAATATCTCTTATGAACATGAACACAGAAATCTGAAACAAAATACTAGCCAAATCTGACAACAATAAAAAAAAAATTATACACCATGACCAAGTTAGATTTATACCAGGAATGCAAGATTGGTTTAACACCCCGAATCAATTAATATTCTATATTAACAGAATGAGAACAAAAACCACTTAATTATCTTAATAGATGAGGAAAAGGCATTTGGCAAAATTTTACCCTTTTATGATAAAAAACACTCAACAAAATAGGAATAGAATGGAACTTTCTCAACTTGATAAAGAGCATGTACAAAAAAACCCAGAGCTGACACCATACCTAATAGTGAAATACTGTATACTTTTCCCTAAGATCATGAACAATACACAAGGATGTCCACTCACCATTTTTATTCAACTTTGTACTCGTGGTTCTAGTTAGAAAATCCTAGAGAATACACTTAAAAACTGTACAACCAACCAATGAAGTTGGTAAGTTTGCAGGATGCAAGATCAATACACAAAAATCCAATTATATTTCTATACACTAGCGATGAAATGATCTAAAAATGAAATTAAAGAATAATTCCATTGACAATATATCAAATAGAAAAATTATTAATAAAATTAACAGCAGCTCAAAACTTATACTCTGGATTACAAAATATTATGGAAGGAAATTTTAAATGATCTAAATCAATGGAAATCACCCCTTGTTCATGGATCAGAAGACTTAAGATGGAAGTAGTCCCCAAGTTTACCTGCAGGTTCAATGGAATGACTGTCAGAATCCTGGCTGGATATTTGCAGAAATTGACAAGTTGATTCTGAAATTTGTATGTAATTGTAAGGGACCCAGAATAGCCAAAATAGTCTTGAAACAGAAGAATATAGTTGGAGGGTTCATACTCCTTAATGTCAAAGCTCACTACTCAAAGCAATTCAGAAAGTATGGTACTGGCATATGGACATAGATCAATGGAATAGAATTAAGAATCCAGAAATAAATCCAGGTGCTTATGATCAAATGAATGGTGCCAAGAACAGGTAAAGAAATGGAGGAGAACAGGGGCACCTGAGTGGCTTAGTCGGTCAAGCGTCCGACTTTCGCTTAGGTCATGATCTCATGGTTCGTGGGTTCCAGCCCCACATTGGGCTCTGTGCTGCCAGCTCAGAGCCTGGAGCCTGTTTCAGTCTGTGACTCCCTCTCTCTCTGACCCTCCCCTGCTCGCCCTGTCTCTCTGTCTCTCTCCTAGAAATAAAAAAAACATTAAAAAAAATTTTGAAAAAAAAAATGGAGGAGAACAGGGGCACCTGGGTGGCTGGGTTGGTTGAGCATCCAACTTCAGCCTAGGTCATGATCTTGCCGTTCCTGAGTTTGAGCCCTGCATCAGGCTCTGTGCTGACAGCTCAGAGCCCGGAGCCTGCTCTGGATTCTGTGTCTCCCTTGTTCTCTGCCCTTCCCCGCTCTCACACACACACACACACACACACACACACTCTCTCTCTCTCTCTCAAAAATAAACGTTAAAAAATGTTTTTAATAAAATACAATAAAGAAATGAAAAAGAACAAATCTGGACTACATGATAGAAAATAAGTCAGGCAATCTCGAACAATAGGATTGTTTCATAGTTGTGACCAGCTCTGGGCTCAGCTTCATTTATTTGGAATTCCAACAGGACATTCGAAGATGGCAGAGGCCCAGTGTGGTCAGCTGGGAAAATATTTCTATGAGGTGCTCATGCCTTATCTCCTGTAAGAAATACTAGTTATTTTGGTTTTCCAGAGGCAAAGAATAATACTTTCCATCTGCCCTTCTGGGTTGTGAAGAAACCAATTCTCTTCACTTCAGCATCAGTATAGGAAACTCCCTAAAAAAGGAAGGGGTGAAAGGGTATGGCTAAAGTCTTCCTGAGGCTAAAATAAAGAACCAAGCTCATTATTTCCCTGGTAAAGTTAACTGAGTCCTAACTGACAATAAGAAAACCTTTCCCCTTTCAGAGTTGTGGCCTTGGAGTCCTTGTAGCCTCAGGAAAGCACGGTCTTTCTAGAAACAGAACAGAGCAGCCACTCCACTAGTCTCCACCCCTGAGCTGAGGCTCTGTGTGAGAAAAGTCACTTGTTTCAATCAAAGAAAAAGTTACCTTTCTTCTGCTGTTGTTAATCATGGTTATTTAGCTCTGTACTTAAGCCCATTATTTTTTTTTTCAAGATGTGATATTTAGGAAAGAGGAGAAAAAGAATTAAATCACACAAAGAGGCAGAAAGTGATTTTTACTGGACTCCCTCAATATAGATACCACTTTCCCAAGGAGAGTTTAATTTCTGTTTAATTTCTTTTAATGTTTATATATTTTTGAAAGAGAGAGAGAGAGACAGAGAGAGAAAGAGACAGATTGTGAGCAGGGGAGGGGCAGAGAGAGACAGAGACACAGAATCTGGAGCAGGCTCCAGGCTCTGGGCTCTCAGCACAGAGTCCAATGCGGGGCTCAAACTCAAGAACTATAAGATCGTGACCTGAGCCAAAGTCAGACGTTTGACTGACTGAGCCACCCAGGTGCCCCAGGGAGAGTTTAATTCAAAATGTCACTTGTTTTCCAACATAGAAAATAACCACAACCTACCTGAAGAGAAAGAGAACTACATTAACCTACCACCCTCCCCCCCAACACACACAGCCCCCAAACTTTTGCTCACCTTCCTCAGGGCAAGTGTGTCTTTGCCCAGAAGCCAAGAGGAGAAGGCCATGGGTGCCTATGCTATTGTGCAGTCTTATGGTTCACAATAAGCATTCTCTACATTCCTTACATTTTAAATACATCACTTTCAGGGGGAAGACCAAAGCAGGAGTTGCCCTTTTATTAAACAGGATGAGTAATAATGGACAATGTTAAAAAACAAAAAGGATTCCCATGTCATTTTTAACCTCACTTCTCCATGGAGAGGTCAAGTCCAGTCTGAGGCGCAGTGCATGGACCATCTGCAGGGGGCAGAAGTCATACCCGATAAAGGAGAAAGGTGAATCCAGAGCTTTCACAATTTTAAATGCTCTCAAATCGGCAGGCAAGCTTTGCAGAAATGGCTAGAGGTTTTCAAGGCTCTGCCAGTTACTGCTTTAGGAAATTCAAGAAGGCTACATGAAGCGCCCTTAAATCACACACTATCAAGTCACTTAACAATCTCAAGCTTTTTAAAAATATCATCAAATAATCCACACATAAATCTAAAGAGGGGCTGAGTTTGGGGCTCAGTCGGCTAAGAGTCTGACTCTTTTTTTTTTTTTTTTTTTTTAAATGTTTTTTATTTATTTCTAGGAGAGAGAGAGACAGCGTGAACAGGGGAGGGTCAGAGAGAGAGGGAGTCACAGACAGAAACAGGCTCCAGGCTCAGAGCAGGCAGTCAGCACAGAGCCCGACGCGGGGCTCGAACCCACGAACCGCGAGATCACGACCCAAGCGAAAGTCGGATGCTTAACCGACTAAGCCACCCAGGCGCCCCTAAGAGTCTGACTCTTGATTTCGACTCAGATCATGCTCTCACAGTTCATGGGTTCTAGCCCTGATAGCACAGAGCCTCTGTCCCTCTCTCTCTCTGCCCCTCCCCTACTCCTCCTGCCCCTGATATATAAAGAGGTCATAAGGAGAACAACAGACCCAGGGAGTGGTCTTGAATCCTACTGTGTCTAGTCTTTAGGCAGTAGCAAATGATAGAAATATTTCAGCCCCAGAAAGTTCCCAACCTAAGCCTTGCAAATAAAATCTTAGCGCTAGATTTTATGTTGATGGAGAACTGAAAGAAGTGAGTGGATAGAGCCCTGCATCCCATGGTGGGCACAAAAAAACTGCCTTGAGGGCAGACTAAGAAGATTCTGTTCACTCTAAAGAATGTACACTTGGCAAACTCCTCCCTGCCCTTCATTCCAAGATCAAATGTGAGAGACAACTGCTGTGTCAGGCTTCTTCATTAGCTTCCAAAAACCATAGCCTGGTACTCCTAACTCCTCAGAAATTGGTTCATTTTCCATCGCGCCCAAACCCCAACCACACTGGGCCATCAACCAGGTAAGAAGGCTACCGCCAATGCCTAGAAGCCAAATCCATACTGTGTGATGCCTTTGCACACTACTGACCCAGGCCTTTGAAGACAGTAAGGACTAGACCAATAAGCAGATCCCTCTTGGATTAGATAAGAAGAGTCCTATATTCCACAAGGACAAGATTAGGGGAGTAGAGAATGTTTGAGTTTACTTAAGCCAAGATCAGCAAATCAGCTGGGAAAACATGGTGGTCAAGAGCTTGAACTCTGGAGATAGATCTTCTCAGTGTGAATCTCTGCTGGGTAGTCTATAAGCTCTGAGCCCAGGGCCCCCATACCCAGCTTCTCTGCAGCACAGTACCTCCTGTACATATGGGAGGAGTAGAATCAACCTCACAAAGCTATTCTGAGGACTAAACAAGACACCATACATAAAAACACAGCATGAGACATGGCTCTAATCGATCCTCAGTAATTGTTACTGCCATAATGTTCCCATTACATGGCGAGGAGGGCATTATTAAAACAATTCTCTCGATCTTTCCTGTTCTAAACCTTCCCTTCTGGAGCACATTCTGGTTTTGAATATTTTAACATAAAGGTATAAAGCCTCCTCTGGGAGGCAGAGGCCAGGGGCCCTTCCTCTCTGACAGAAATCCCTTTATTGTGACTTTCTTTAACCATCTACTTAAGGCTTCTGGCCTGCAAATCCTGGTTTAGATTTGAAGGAAAGAGCTCAAGGGATTTTTCCCCTTCACTTTCAGACTCATGAAGATAAACTGCAAATCTCTTCTCAGAGGGAAAAAGGCAAATTATGCTCCGTAACTACACAGAGGACAAAGACGGTGCTAGTCAAATTAGAAAAAGCAGATATGCTTTTGGGGGAGTGGCAAAAGAAAGCTGGGGAGGGAGAAGGGGGGTAAGGAAGGAACAGCGGGCCCATCCGTCTGGAGGGAACGCATGCCAGTGTCATCAGCACATGGTTCATGCATCGAGGCGACACCTTCTAGAATACTGATGTTCAAATGATCTTCATTCCCTAGACTGTCTCTCCACTTGGGCCCCTGGACTCTGTGTGTGGGAGTCCATCAAATCCCACCCTTGGCACAAAATACTGCTGAGAGCTCTGCGCCGCCCTGGCCCAATGCATTAAGCTGCCATGTTTTACAAGCAGGCCCCAACTCTCGACACCGTGTTCAACAAAGCTCCAAGATCCAAGCCCCTCGAAGTCCCGCTGCTTTGGGATTTAACCCTCAGGAGAGCTCATTTGGGTACTGCTGTTTCTCAAATAGAGAAACTGTGCAAACATTCCAGGGTATGCCTACAACATCTCATGTACTTGGGATATTTACTCTCCACAAAACATTAAAGTTGGTGTTGTTTTCTATATTTTCCAGACAAGGAACAGGTTCAATGAAAGTCAAAGCCAGGCTTCAAAAGCTGGGCTCCAAACCCTTTCTGGTACTTTCCACTACACTGATTGGCCCCGCCCCATGATATTACTGCAAGCTGGGAATCCTTCTTCTGTTTCTAGCAATTTTATAACCCTTGTCTCACTTATAAAGTTTGGAGATTGGCAAAAAAAAAAAAAAAAAAAAAAAAAAAGTCACCTCCAAATTACTTTCCAGCACTGTCACTTATTAAAAAGGTTTTTCTGCAACGTGGAGACCTGAGAATAAGAGGATTCTGTCAACGTTTGGAAACACCCTGCCCCCTCACTCAGGGCAGAGAGACAAAGCTGGGATCCATGGGGGAGCTGGTCGTGGGCTGAGAAACCAGGCAAGTGTGAATTCTAATCCTGGTGCTGACATTGACTTCCTCCTAATCCCCACAGCCACTGTTTCTGAGTTTCCATCTATGCAACAAGGTTAATAGGACTCATCAATCTCCCAGGATGGCATTCGCATCTACTCAGCATTTACAAGGAGCTAAAGCCTCATTTCTGAGGGCCTGTGGAGCTCATAACATGGGGGTAACCCTAAGAAACAAAATCATGAATGCTCAAAAGCAACTTGTTCAAAAGGGCATTTAAAAAATAGCACGTATGAACCTGCTCAATTATCTCAAATACAAAGTTCAATTTGAAAAGTGCTAGATAGTTCATCACTTGTTCAGCTATTAGAAGGAAACTTACATAGCTAACGTCCAACCTAAGAGAAGGTACAGAGTAAAAGAGGTTCTAGAATGCCAGACATTTTGGAGGTCAACAACCCTCTAAAAGCAACATAATTTTTCCTTTCTTCCTTTCTTTTTTACAAAAAAATATTATCTTTACCAACAGAATAATAGGCTGAATTGGAACATAGGGTGGTCTTTTGCATCCTCATTTAAATGGTTATTTTTTTTTACCCTGAGGAAACATTCTGGAAGAAATAGAATCATCCACATCTTGCAAATCAATGTATCAGATTTTGAATGGGTGGAAATAGCTAAACACAACAGGAAGTCTCCAGTTTTTATATTTGTCTATGAGGTTAAACAATTTGTCAGGTGAATTCCATGTTGCCATGCCTTTTTGTAGGTGAATATATACATATATATAGCCATTCATTCATATGCTATTACTGAACGTGCTCCCAGAGTGTACAGCTTTTAGCATCAAAAAGTTTTTGCTAACCGGCCGTGACGGAGTGGCTGCCTGGAGGAGGGGAGAGAAGAGTGTTGGTCAGCCAGCTGTGCACCTGTATCTATAATTCTTCCATCCTGCCCATTATGGAAAGCAACATGTTCTGATGCTCCACTTCCCTTCACACTATCACCAGAGACTGATCAAGTCTGCACATCCCCTTAAGAACAGTGAGAGGCACTTTTCTTTCATTTTATGTAGATCTTCCGCATGATTTTTTTTTTCAAACCTTCACTGAATACGCCAACTGCCTTTCTCAGACTGTGATAAATCAGGGACTTCTTTTTCCCACTCTGGACTCCATTCTGACATCACAGTAGCTATACAAACCACAGTGTTAAGCAAACAAAAGAATTTTTCATTTTCTCTTTCATTCAAGAAGGCTCCATTTTCTGTCACCCTACAACCTTTTGACCCATGTCCTAATGGCGCTGGTCACTCAAGGGCAGAAGTTCAGCCGTAGGTTAAGTCTGTGTGTGTTTATGTTGAGGAGAGGCCCTGTTTGTACTCGCTTCCTGTTGTCTGTGGCTGCACAGTGTAATTGCTCTCCCAGAGCCCTGAGATCCCACCTGCGGAGGGAGCCCCTTCCCCTGAAAGATAGGTTTAAAAAAAAAATAAAGGTTGTTTTCCTTTCTTCCTTCCAGTCACTGAATCCTTTTGTCTTTTGCAGCTGAGCTGACATTAGCCCAGTCTTACCTTAATAGGGATGAAAAAATATGTGCTGTAACACAGATTATTCCATTTGGTTTTAACAGTTTCCCAGTTTGCATTTGCTGACCTCTATTAGTCCATGAATCCTGAAAGTTGCATAAAAAAATACTTTTGGATTCTATCTTAAAATGTTTAAAACTAACGGGAAACTGTGTATTAAATAACTCAGGCACCACAGAAGCAGAGTGAATGGGGAAGCTTTTAAAAAAAATTAATGTTTATTTTTGAGAGAGGGGCAGAGCATCAGTAGAGGAGGGGCAGAGAAAAAGAGGGAGACACAGAATCTGAAACAGGCTCTGTCAGCACAGAGCCCAACTCCGGGCTTGAACTTGGGAACGGCTAGATCGTGACCTGAGTGACATAGGCCCGCTTCACCAACTGAGCCACCCAGGTACCCCGTAATAGTTCTAATTTAAAAGAAAGTCACACAATTTCCCTCATAGGGTTTTTCTATACCATCACCTGCTTACCACCTCACCTGCTACAAAGTTCCTTCCGGGAGATAAACCTCGAACTGCCACTGGTATCTGACTGGTTACAGAAAAGGTTGCTATGGGCAAACATTCACTTATTCATGTATTCATCTAACCTCCCAATTATCCATTCAACCATCTCTCTCCCTCTCTTCCAAGCAGGCCCACGCTCTAGAAAGTGAACGAACATGAACTACTATGAATAGTGCAGTATATAAGGCCAGTATAAGGTAGCACAAATGGAAGGGGAACACTGGGCTGGAAAAGGACACAGTGTTCATTGACCATCCGTATTAAAGAAATGTGAGATACATACCATGGCTTATATCATATCTATCTCCCGTAGACCTTCTCTGCATGACCCGTATCAAATGCACAAGTACAGTATACACAGCATGGCGATGTCTTCCAGGGACTCTCTTCCCTCACATTCAGCTGGTCCCTGAAAGATATGACAGAAAGGGTATTTAATTTGGTACCTCTCCAGAACACTGATTTACAATCCCTGCTGGTTCTCTCTCGCCTCCATGTCTGTATGACAGGCTCTAAGACCAACAATGCACACGTAATTAACTACTTGACCTCTGCTCAGCTATGTGGACAGATGATATGTAATGCTTCCTTCCTTCTTTTCCACTTTTGCCAGGATTGCAAGTTGTGTGTGTTCCTCTATTGCTCAATCTCTTGTTTCGTCTTCCCCCATATGGTGTGACAGATCACTACAACAGACCATTATGGATGAGCTCCCGTGTGGAAGACTGCCCTACTGAGGCAGATTAATGATCATCCTGGAGTAGTGCCACATTGTTTTCCAGAATGCGGAGGCCAAATCCGGATGCTACTGAGGAGGATATAAAAAACTCATAGACACTTAATTGTGCAATGTTATACTTCCCAATGCCAGCTGGTGATCAAATTATGAGATGAAACAAGAGGATTTATAATCCTTGAAATTTCGTCTGAGGCTGTGTTGTCACAGAGGCGGTTCTTACCATATGGTCCATCCTTTTTGCAAGAAAACCACCAGGACATTGAGTGCCAAGGGTTAATTTCATTGTATCTGTTTACTTCCTATTATAGCAAGAGATAAGATGCATTGAAATACTCCCATTCATTACTTTTTCTTTGAATCTATGTCCTCTTCAAATATTAAGTGGTTCTCTCCCTAAAATATGTAACTCTTCCCAAAATGGTTTCACATTTCTTACTGTAAATCCTTCTTCATACAGCTGTTCCTTTTTTTTTTTTTTATATCTGAATTGTCATATTTTCCTTGCATAGGATTTCTGTCATTGTCTTCAGTTAGTTGACTATAGTTGCTTCCAGAACTTTCATGGTGATGGGGTATTTTTCCCATCTTGAATTCAGGGATCTTTGCCAAAATATAAAAATACGGGACATAGTTCTCTACTTACGGTTTTGCCCCAATATCGGCAAACAAATAAACTTACGTACCTCTTCCCCAAGGTTCTTCCATATCTGTGTACCGAACTTAAGAGACAAAAATGTCTCATTCAAGATATAAATGGCAAACCTCAGGCATTTAGGAGATGATGTATAAAAATCAGTGAGTTAAATTTTAGTTAAAAAAGTTATCATGGATCTTTAAAAGGAGACACAGAAAAGGAAGATACTGGCCAGCCTGGAGAAGAGTAAGGTACCTTCAACTGGATTTCATGGGTAAGTGCTGCCCAAAGGCAGAGCTGTGCAGAGTTGCAGACACTTTTAGTAAACAAAGAATTTTAAGTGAACAGATAAAAGAAGGGAAATTCAAGACCAAAGGAAAAGATAACTTGAATAAGTCACAAAACTGAAAACGGAAAAAGAAACTGAGACTATTGCTAATGACATTTAACAATATTTGTTGATTTAATTATTTAAAAGCTGAGTTTATCATAAATGGAACCATATTCAAGTCAGAAAGGACATAAAAAGAGAAAATAGTTTATATCTCCAGAAATCCAATTACGGACTCCAGTCAGGACAAATAAGAATGTAATTAACTAGTTATTAGTTAGGTGTCAGAGGAAAGGAGGATGCTTGTAAGTCACCGTTGAAGCAGACTGAAGCCACATTGATGAATTTAAATCCTGGCTTTGCCATGCACTAGCTAGGCAATTTAGACAAGTTGCTTACCTTCTCCATGCCTCAGCTTCCTCACCTGCAAGATGGTGATAATAAAAGTATTTACCCCAAAATTGGTGATGTGAATTAAACATGTATGTGTATTCTGAAACCATTCCTGGCACACAGTGAGCACCACATAAGAATTTGCTGTTGTTGCTGTGTTACTACTGGACAGAACTAAGAAGGAGGGGTGCCTGGGTGACTCAGTTGGTTAAGTGTTGGACTCTTTTATAAAATTCTTTATGTTTATTTTTGAGAGAGAGAGTGTGCAAGCAGGGGAGGGGCAGAGAGAGGGAGGGAGGCACAGGATCCAGGCTGTTGCACAGAGAGTGCAAGTACGCTCCAGGCTGAGCTGTCAGCACAGAGCCTGATGCAGGGCTCAAACTCAAGAACCATGAGATCATGACCTGAGCCAAAGTCAGCGCTCAACCGACTGAGCCACCCAGGCGCCCCAAGCATTGAATAAAAGCATTCATTTCAATGCGAAAAGGAATTCTTGCTCTTCACAGATGTGGGATCAAGCCCCAAGTCAGGATCTGTGCTGGGTGTGGAGCCTGCGTGGGATTCTCTTTCTCCCTCTCTTTCTCCCCTCCATCACGTGTGTGTGCACATGCTATCTCTCAAAATAAGTAAATAAACATTTAAAAAAAAAAGAAGGAAGAACTATTACTGTCTTTATCTTTTTTTTTTTTTAATTTTTTTTTTTTATGTTTTTTTTTTATTTATTTCTAGGAGAGAGAGAGAGACAGCGTGAACAGGGGAGGGTCAGAGAGAGGGAGTCACAGACTGAAACAGGCTCCAGGCTCTGAGCTGGCAGTCAGCACAGAGCCCGATGCGGGGCTCGAACCCACGAACCGCGAGATCATGACCTAAGCGAAAGTCGGACGCTTAACCGACTAAGCCACCCAGGCGCCCCTGTCTTTATCTTTTTAAAGCCCTCTGGCTTTAGAGATAGCAATAAAACTTTGGACCATTTAACTGCATTTGTGGAATGGAAAAGGAGAAAAGAGCCAAAAGGAAAAGGGAAGCATAGGGCTGCATTAAAAATAATTTCTAGGGCCGGCTAGGTGGCTCAGTCGGTTAAGCATCCAACTTCGCCTCAGGTCATGATCTCATGGTTGGTGAGTTCGAGGCCCATATCAGGCTCTCTACTGTTAGCATGGAGTCTGCTTAGGATCCTCTGGTTCTCCCACTTCTCTCCGCTCTTCCCCTACTAAATTTTACATAAATTTAGTATAAAATTAAATTAATATTTTAATTTTTAAAAATTAAAATATTTTTTAAATATTTAAAAAAATTTTTTAAGAAAAAATAATTTCTATATGGTTTAAATTTTTTCCAGAGCAGGTCCAAACAGACCCTTTATCCCCACATTTTTAGCACCTCAACTCCCTATAATGGGGACTAAATATGCAATTTCCTGCACACATTCAAGGACATACTTCTGTCTCTTTTCTGGAAACCACCTGGGATATTTGCTATTTGTAATCAAACTATTATTTGGTGGGATTTTTTTGTTTTGTTTTGTTTTTACCGGATTTGGTCCCAGTCCTCTGCCCTCTACTTAAATTTGCCAGTGACTTAAGAAGTAGCTAAGATTTTGAAAAGTAGAGATGGATAGAAATGGTTGTCACTGTGAAACAAACAGCTTCAGTAAAGGAACAACAACAGAAAAAGAAACAGGAGAGTAAATCCAGAAAACACACGAGTGAGCACACAAGTTCACTTAAGTAACGTAAAGGAGAAAGGGAGATGGGACTGGACAGGCGTGACGAATGCCAAGGTGAGAGCCCCACATTTAATCTGGGAGGTGACATGGGTGGCGGGGAGAGGTGGGAGCCTGTGGAGGAGAATACTGGCTGGCGTTCACAGCACAGAAGCAAAAGGTTTAGAAATCAGAAGACCTGTTCACTGACTAGATAGGCTTGTTGACGCCCCTTAGCTTCTCTAGCCCTCAGTCTCCTTATTGTTCCGATTTTTAAAATATGTACGGAACTTCCGCTCTGTGCCAAATACCACGTGAGGCCTTCTGCAGGATTCAGAGTGGAATGACAGTATCAGTGCAGTTAAAAAGTCAGACCAACAGACCTACTCTGCACATCCCGACTCTAACTTGGCCTGATACCATAATCAGGTTTCAGCCAACTAGATTCCCAACACAGTTAATGGACAGACCAAATATTCACCAAATATTGTTGCATATAGTCTGTAGACTAGTGAACTTTGAAGAGTTTGGTTAAGTTCTACTACTGCTGGCCTGGCAATCATTTTACTTTTTCCAGGTGAACAGGTGAAGAAAACTTGATAAAGAGTGATTGATTCTCTATACTGCCTGAGAAATTAATTGCATATGAGAATGGAAAAAAAAAAAGGAATTGCAATATATTATGATCATCGGGAGGTATGGTATCTTGCCTAATTTTAATCAACTTCTGAATGATAGAAATAGAGATTTAACTAGTTGGTTGATTAATCCTTGTTCAGTTTGTGTGTTTCCAAGTGATCTGTGACTTTTTCAAATGTCTTTCTCCTTTCAAGAATCCCTGGCAAGTCGACATACATATGGTGAACATATGGCCTTCTCCTAATTGATTTAATTCAAAAGAGGACCCAGGGGAAAGCTCTGAGCACTATCTGTTTGAGAGCTTTGGGGAATGTTTATTTCAGAGTGAAGGGTATAAGTGCGATACCATCAGAGCAGTACAACTGAAATAGTACCCACACATGGTCGGAAGTATCAACGGTATAAATCATTAGGATAATTTTAACTCAAAAGTCTCTGAATTGGCAGAAGTATAAAAGTATGTTTTTAAATAAAACTAGGGATGAGTGTAATGTTTATTTCAAGAAACTTTAAAAATTACTTGTACTAAATATCTGCACTTGTAAACCTGTCACTCCCCAAGTGAAACTGCGTTGCCTAATTAACCAGCACCATCCATTTAAAGATCAGTTTGCCTACATTCCAGTATGAGCCTATGTTTGCCTAATGCATCCTCCACCTGATAGAGATAATTTTGTAGCTAAACTACAGCGGAAGGAATGGCGCAATCGACTGCATTCCTTCCCTACAGACTGCTATAAATAAAGCCATGTGTCTCTCGTCTGTTTGCTAAATGGCTCCTAGATGATAGTAATCCAGCTGCAACAAAGCCAAAACCAAATTGAGTTCACTCTCTTTATTGTCCTCCCTGGTTTGGTTCTAACAATAAAGTCAAAATACCTGTCATTAGCTGATGATGACCTGATTGATTTGGAGCTTGTTTGAATCTTTAACATTAGGTCACAGGACCAAATTTTTAAAATGTGACATCTGGCCATGGCCCTATCAATCTTTTTGTGTCAGTAATGCCCTGTGCCCTAAGTCTATTTTCCTGCGTGACAAAAATAAGGGACATTCTAGACAGTCCTTCTGAGTCAGGCACAGGACATTTATATTTTTATATATATATATATATATATGTTGAAAGTATGTGTATCTGTATATATATGTACATTTTGTATATATATGTTTATATGTGTATACATATACATACACACATATATATACATACATATATATATATATATATACACACACACACATATATAGTCTTTCCCTTTTTGTCTCTTTGGCTCCAAGCCTGACCCATTTCTAATAAATGTTGAATGAATGAATGAATGAATGAATGAATGGGTAAGCACTTACATGGTTTACATAAATAACCATCTAGTGGATAATTTTATAGTGGCAGTAGCATTAGTAATACTATTACTATTAAAAAATAACATAGCTACTATTAATTGAAATTTTACAAAGTCCAGACACTAATGAAAATGAGCTTGGAACTAAGTACCCTATCTCATTTAATCCTGACAACTGTCCTGAGAGAGACCTTGTTATTCCCCAGATTATAGTTCAGGGAATTGGGGTGTGAGGAGGTTAAACAATGTATCTAAGGACAAATAGGTAGTAATTCAGAATCCAAATAATCTGCTTGTAACCACCAAACTATTTCAACTCAGGGAGCACTTGTCATTTCATGAAATTTCATTGGAAGGCTTAACACTATTTTTGGTGGAGCGGTAGGATTTCACTCACAGCTTCCTCCTCTTCCGGGAGTTACTTCAATCATATTCAACCGCTCTGGCATATTGTTAATGATCCTGTAAATGATTTCTATAAAATAGAAAAGGTGGGGATGGAGGCCTTTGATTCTGTAGAACAGATCGTGGTCAAGAACTCAGTAGGACAGAAGTGATGAAAGTATCCTTGTCTGTTTCCACATAACTGAGCAATCCTCAGAAAAATTATTATACTTAATTAGCAACCTCATGGTTATATTCAAATCTTTAGCAGTAGAGTGGAGTATCATTGTTTCAGTTCCATAGAATATTTAAGAATTTTCCACTAGGAATTTATCCAAGTAAAGAAGTTTTTAAGATCTGCTCTGCAGAGCACATCCCAAAGTATACTAACATATTTTGACGTTTTGTAAAAGGGTGTAGCACGGTGCCATAGAACACAGCACTCTAGCCAATGATTTTGGATCAAAACTTTACTTCCCAAAGCTCACATGGCCATAGCACCAAGAGAAAAAGGAGAATGGCTGTATTTCTCTGTGTATCATGACTATACCTTGTTCTACCCAGTGAAACTCGAGAGAAAATTGGTCCAAATATTATTTTAGAGCTAAATATTAGCTCCGGCTATTTATTTCACACATTAGAGTTATCAACACCTCTAATGCCATTCCTTAATCAATTAGAATTTGAGCCTCCACAGCTCCTATATTTAACTGTCCAAATAATGTGAACACAAACTGCCCACTTAAAATTTCTGCTCTGTCATAGATAAATGACTCTCATAGTAGGAACACCGTAGGGTCACAATAGAGGCCTCCTTGGGATACCTTGGGCATCATCTTTATCTGTGAATGGAAGCAGAATTGGAGCCTGTAACTTGTTAAAGTCTTTTCACAGAATTCCCTCAATGCCATTCCAGTTTTCTCTCGTGAACCTTTCTTTAGTACAAAAGGCAAGGTGATCATCCATTGCAGAGTTCTCTGGACAGCACAATTTTAAATATCCTTTTTCATAGGTCACATCAGTATATATTGAAGCAGATCAGACTCTGTGTCCCAACTTAAGGTTAGAAAGC
The DNA here is from genome assembly GCF_003009895.1 of Hyaena hyaena. Taxonomy (NCBI): domain Eukaryota; kingdom Metazoa; phylum Chordata; class Mammalia; order Carnivora; family Hyaenidae; genus Hyaena; species Hyaena hyaena. The sequence goes on from NW_024081159.1 coordinate 841,324, forward strand.
ATGGCCACAGGACACATATGTGACAGGCAGGCAGCACCAGTTGAATACTGTGAGATGGTATTGCACAGTATGTTTAAGGGACCAGGACGAGACTGATCAGACTACAAGGGAATTCACACCCCAGCAGCTAGAGATTCTGCTTAAAATACTTCCCCTGCTAAGGAAACACAATTCAAGTAAATATTTGCATGGTGAACAATTTACATTCTTCCTTTCCCATAAATGTCTACCTTTCATCAAAGATCCACTTGTCACCTGCACAAATTGCAGGTGTTGAAGCCAGGTCTGTGACCCTGACGACCATCTTTGCCACTTCGGAATGACCTATGCATCCAAAAATGTGCCCTACGCCTACAAGCAGTTGAACTTCTGAAATTTTCTCCACGGGGCACAAAGCATATGCCATGCAGCTGGCTCGCACATCATCCGTGATGTCAGGCAAACGCTCTCGGAAGTGCTCTGGTTTTCTGCTCGAGACACCTGTCATGCCGGTCACGCTGTGGGGAAAGCATGGAGCTGGGATGCCAGCCACTGGGTCCTGGGCCTGACTTGGCCACCAGGAACGTGCGGGTATGGGTTAGTTCCATAGTCTCTAGGCCTCCACGGCCTACTTGACACATGATTATATGAGCTTTAAAACACCTGTGATTATATGCTTTTACAACCAAACAGGATAATGCTACCTTACTTCACTCGATTCCAAGAGCTTCTTTAGAATTCTATTGGTTATTAGAAAACTTAGAGAATATTACTTTGCAGAAAATTGTTTTTGATGGTGTTTTGCTTTTAAAAATAAGTCTACACCCACCCTCCAACAAATCTATGGTACATTACGAACATCATAAATTACTATGTACCTTTTTAAAGGAATTAGCCCTCCATTGGCCAGAGCACAAATGCTTTACATTCAAGCACACTTAGTTTTGCAAATTTGGTTCAGCAGATTCTTAAAAGATATAAGCTAGGACAAAACAACTAGCAGAACTTATTTTATAGTAACAAGGAACTGGAGAAAAGTGGAAAGTGACTATTTTGTCTGCTTGGAGCATTTCTGAGTGAGTGGGATTCATCCCCCAACTAGGACAACTGGCAAGAAGCAGTCACACGGGGGCTTCAGAGGAAATGGTCTTCAGCCCTTCACAGCTATCCTGAGGCAAGGCAATTTACCACCTCAGCCAAAAAGACTCTCACCAGGGTCAAGTTGCCCCTCCCTTGGCAGCAGCTCTGGTTTAAAAGCTACCGCCCAAACAAAGGGTTGGGTTCACCTTCTGAAGCACTGAGCCTGCACATCACGACATCCCTAAATCAGCTTGAGAATTAATATTTTCATGACAATTTACACTTAAAGCGATTTCTCCTTCCCAATTCATACATCACCAAATGAAACTCAGAAGGCATTTCATGCAGAGCAGGTGTTTTGTTTGGCTTTATCATCATAATAACAGGAAATATTAAAGGCACACAACAGACTCAAAATCCACTTTTATCCAAAATCACAGAGCTTGACATGCTGGAAGCTTTTAAAATGTTTTCCAAGTTAAGTAACGATGAGGAGAGATACAACCTGCACCTGTAAATCCAAAGCATAAAATGGAAACAGGCAGCCATTCATCTGCATTCCATTCAGAGCTGTAAAACTGCCCTGGGACATGCTGACGAGGTGGCTAGTGGGGTTTCAGAGTACAACGCACTTTCTGACAAGAGAGAAATGCAGGAGGCAGAGTTGAGGGATAGCCAGTTTTAACCTCTCAGAAGCAGATGCTATTTTGTGGACAGAAGTTTTTAGTATTCCGTAGCTGTGGCGATACTGGCTTTCCTTAGGACCCACTGTTCCTCAGACAGTTCAGTAGACCCTTCCTGGATACTCCAGTCTCCCCATTCCGAATGGACTCTGTAGGCAATCCCTGCATACTCTCGTATCTTTTCCCCCAGCCATTCTTGGGCTTCCTCCTTGTAGATGTCCAACCCCAACGTCTCTAGGGCCTGCCCTCTCCTCTGAAGTGTCAACACATCCAGGTTGGCTCGGGAACATCTTGGTATAGTCTGCTGTCTTTGTCAGTAATTACTAACACCACTGCCTTTCACTCTCAACACTGCTCCATTTTCGAGGATAAATTATATGGTTGCCTTCTTTGGGTCTTGCCTTTCCCCCTCCCTCCTTCTATAATATTGGTAATAACCTATTTCTGCACCATCAAAATACCACATCAATACAAAGGTTCACCAATTCCTTTCCTAGCCCTGCACTCTCTTCCAAGCTATAGATAGTCCCGTTTCAGGGCTACATGTCTATATGAAAATTCTTCTAGACCTTAGACTCAACAAATAATAAAGTTATTCCTCTTTCTCAGGGAGACCAGCTTTTCTATGGCATTATTTTTTCTGTTAAAGAAAGCCATTACAACTCAATATTGTAAAGTCAGCTTGCCAACAGAAGCATAGGTCATTCCCCATAAGTTCATCTGGATCAAGCTGTTCCAAACCCATTTGCTTTCCCCTCCACCAGAAATACCTTTGGCCCTAATCTCCCCTCTCTAAATATTACAAAACACTTGCTCACAGTCGCTCAAAAATTAGCAGTGATTACAAAGGACCATTAAATTAATTGAAACCCTTTTCATCTGGCTTTTAAGACCTTAAATATTATAGCTCCAACTCAATTTGTGGGTTTCTTTCAGCTCTAACATTCTGGGACTTTATGACTATATATCCTTCCTTAGTTCTCAACTTTGTATGCTAGGCTTCAGGTGAATTCATCTACCTACAAGACAGGTAATAATCCCTTTCTGAGAACAATCGGTTAATTCCCTACTTATATGGCCTCATCTATGCCATGCAGAATATCCTCATCTCTGTTTCTACTGTTTTAGTCTATCTATTCTTCAAGGACCTATTCAAATTCCCTTCTTCCAAAAGCCTTTCTTTTTGCACTCCCTCCCCAATGATTAGTGTCCTCTCACCTCTATCTTCCACTATCACCATCGTTCTGTATTTTCAGAACTCTATATTTTAATGGCCACTGGAGTCTCTACCTCTTCTCAGTCATGGCCATCTCGAGGGGCACCTGGGTGGCACAGTTAAGTGTCTGACTACTTTTGATCTTGGCTCAGGTTATGATCTCACAGTTCGTGGGACTGAGCCCTGCACTGGGCTCTGCGTTGACAGCATGGATCCTTCTTGAGACTTTCTCTCTCTTCTCTCTCTCTCTTCTCCTCTCTCTCTCTTTCTCTCTGTCTCTCTCTCTCTGCCCCTTCCCACCCACTCTCTCAAAATAAACATTTTTAAAATATGATAGCCACTTCCAAATGCACTTACCATATTGCTGCCAGACTGGTTTTTCCAAACTCTTTTTCCAAAAGAGTAACGATACATTTTTGAATAGGATACAACTCAAACTCCTCAGTATTACATAGAATAATCAGGACACACTACCTCTCCAAACTCAAGTCTGGTGTTTCCCAATTTCACACTCTACCCTTCAGCAACACTGAGACTCACAACTGTTTCCAAACAAGCTAGTAGGTTATTTGGCACTATCTCTTCCCCCAAGTCCTTTTTTTCCCTGTCTACCCAGATAGCTCTACTGAAATTCAGCTTTGATGATAATTTACCTTTAATACTGTATTTGATCATCAAATTTCCTATGCTTTTTCCAGTCTAGACAAAATTAAGTACTTTCTTCTCTCAGTATTACCAATGGTACTTACATTATTAAGTTATCACAATGTAATTCATTTGCTTAGGTTTTGTTTTTTTCTACAGTCAATGTGCTAATGGTGGAACTTACATAGTAGTTGAGAATACAGACTTTGGAGACAGAATGTAGGTTCAAATCTTACCTCCTACTACCCGGTAGCCAAGTGATCTTATATATCAGTTAGCTATTACAACAACAATGTTCCGTAACAAGCAACCACAAATTGTCAGTGTGTAGATCAATATTTGTATGTTTATAAGTCTGAGTTTACTAGTAGTTCTGCTGATTTAGATCAAGTTGGCTAATTTCGGCTGGGCTCACTCATGTGTTTGTGATCAGTGGCAAGTTGGCTGGGGCTGGTTAATCCGGGATGACTTTAGCTAAGTCACTTCTGTGACCTTTCTCTCAACTTCCAGCAGGTTTTTCTAGACTAGTCTTCACGGTAGAGACAGAATTTCAAAAGAATTTCTAGATGTATACATGGCCTTTTATGGCCTAGACTGGGAACAAGCACGATGTCATATTTGTTCCAATCTATTAACCAAAACAAATAGAACCCAATTCAAAGAATGGGAAAATAGGTTCCAAATATTAATGGGAGTTGCTGCAAAGTCATATTACAAAGGGCTTGGATACAGGGAAACCACTAATTGGGGCCACTTTTGCAATCTACTCCATCTTGGGCAACTACAACTTTCATAATTAATATATCTTTTAAAAAAGCATTTACAAGGTGCCATGTCCTATTTCATATGCCAGGAATATAATAGGAAGCAATACCAACAAAAATCCTCTTCTTAAAAAGCTTAAATTCCAGGGACAGGTAATAAGTACAAAAGAAAGTCAACTATATTGCTTGTTAGTAATGATAAGGGTTAAGGAGTGAATAAATATGAAGAAGGGCAGGAGGAAGTGAAGAGGTGAAGTGTAAGGGAAATTTTAGAGAGGCAGACTGAAGCCCAAAACTTGCAGAGTTGAGGTTATCACCTTTGGGCCTCCCTGTGGTTAAGGCTTTGAGATTAGCCTCAACCTTACTGCTGAAGCCCCTACTCTATCCCCATGGTCCTTAAAGTGTCAGGTGCTTTTTCTCCTTTTTGGTGCCATAGTTTCCTCTACCGTCAAATCCTCCAGTTCTCTACAAGAGGAAGACATTTTACCAAAAACTAAAAGTTCAACTCACAAAGACTCCAAACAACACTTTGAAATCATGTCAATTTGCATTAAGAATGTTGTATATTGTGCAGGATTATCTATGGCCCCTATATATAAACAATCTGTTCTTTAGATAAGATTAAAATGTAAGTTAAACAGAATAGGAACTCTGAGTTGTCAGCCCATTATCAAGGTATTTTCCAGGGCACTGGCATCAATTTTATAATATAGAAGAATAGAGACATACACTGAAATAGTATTCATCCTGTCTCCAGAACTGTATACATCAGGCATTTTTCCATATTGGAATTGATTTATAAAACTCATCCTTGGTTATTTATTATTATTATTATTATTATTATTATTTTCTACCTCTGAGCCTAAAGCTATGCAAATTCATTCATTCTGTAGTAAAGATCCAACAAATCTAGGGAGCAGTTAGTATATGCTAATAGTATATACTAGGCTGAAGGGAATCAATTACAAATCAGACAGATAACATCCAGTTTTTCATAGAGCATTATTTCATAAAGCTTATATTCATAAATATATATCTTAGAGTAGAAGAAGACAGAGAGGGGTTTTATTATAAAATAAACAAGTCAACACACATATGACAGTATAAGCTACAATAATTTCTATGGAAATATACCACACTGGAGAGGGAGAGAGCATGAAATGGTGGGGAAAGGGGTGAGGTTAATAATAATAGTTTACATTTACTGAGTACTTAGTATGTGATAGGCACCACATACGTGGATGAACACTTATTTGACGCTTACAACACCCTATGAATTAAGTACTATTAATCTTAGCCCTATTTAACAAAGTAGGAGTCTGAGTGTGGCACCAAAAATTTAAGTTACTTAAGGCCTTCCTTGCCTCTAGGTGGTGGAACTAGAAGTTGCTCCCCTGATGTCTGTTTCCATAGCGTGGGTATCTTCCTGCTTGTCAAACATGTATGTAGCCCAGTATGACTGCCATGAAAAAACTGAAATCAAATGGAAATCTTAATAACCATAAAGAAGATATTTCTAGGGGTGCCTGGGTGGCTTAGTTGGTTAAGCGTCCGACTTTCGCTTAGGTCATGATCTCACGGTTCGTGGGTTCGAGCCCCGTGTCGGGCTCTATGCTGACTGCCAGCTCAGAGCCTGGAGCCTGTTTCAGTCTGTGACTCCCTCTCTCTCTGACCCTCCCCTGCTCACACTGTCTCTCTCTCTCTCTCTCTCTCCTAGAAATAAATAAAAAACAAACAAAAAAAAGATATTTCTAAATCTACCACTGCCAAGGACGTAAGTATCCAGGAGCAGTTGGTACATTTTTTTCTTTCCTGGAATATAAAAGATGAAAGAAAAAGAACAGGTAGATGAAGGTAGAGTTAGAAAACTCACTGTACTCAAGAAACATTTTATGACAATGAAAAAACATTAATCACCAATGTTAATGAAGTATAGATTTTTTTTTTTATCTAGTTAATCATTTTAGAGTAATGATGTAAATAAGATGGGGCAGTTTTCATGAGTGATATGTAAATAACGTGATAATGGAATAAATCTAAATTATTAAAAAATAAAGTATTAGTACATGTCAGTGTAATAATTACTAATAGTCTACTGTACTAATGAGGACAGGAAAATAATACACCACTCTTTGAGTGACAACCAATTTCAATTATAACATGCTGCATGAGTGTCTTTTTTCATTTAGCTTTCTTTTTTCTCCTAATACAGAGTGACCTCTTTTTCCTGTTTTGAAAAGGGTCATTTTCCTTATGGATGAAAAACTTTGATTTTGAACTGTTGCCTACCTATCCTCTCAAAATGCTTTTACAGGCTTGAATATGGACACATGAGATTTGGGGAAATACTTGCTCCAAACATTGCATGAGACCATCTAATTGGTATCAGTGCTTTGAGCTTCTCTGAGGACTATGGAAACAACACTTACAGGCAGATTCGGGGATATGGAACTTCATTGTCTACAAGTCAATGAATAGTAAATACATTTTATTAAAATAGGTATTTACAATTAGTATAATCAATAAAATACATGGATTATCCCACTTCACTTTATGAGCCATCTTTACACCACTGAAATGACTGCAAGTTTCATACCTAGATCTTCCATCACAAAATTGCCACACTTTGATTCCTGAGACAAAGACTTTCAGAGAAATGTTGCATATTTATATGACAGTTTTACAAGTTGATTTGTTTTTGAAAAATAATGTAGTAGTGTGAAAAATTGATCACGATTCGGGTATATATGCTTTTGACTGTACATATGACTTCCACCAGAGCACATGTGTGTATCACGTCCAAGCCTCTAGTGAACATTCTTATGTGCATAAGACTTAGGTTAGAAGGAGACTAAGATTTTTGACACCTAAGGATTTGAGAACACCGTAAGTCAAAAAAATTATTCGGAGTTGTCAACAAGTCCAGATTCTGATTCATGTTGATAGCAACCCGTACATCCCATAAATATAGTAAATGGATGTGTGACTTCAGTCCCACAAGCACGCACCGATACCCCAGACTGACGTGGGTATAGGCAACCCTTTATGTCTGTTCTGACTTTGGCTTTTGCAGCTGCTGTTTTCTCAGTGTTGTCTCCGGGGCAGTTTCCTGTTGCCATAGCTGATGGCCTGCCCACGCCTGCCTGGGCCTTTCAAGTGTCAACACTCCCAGGCCGGCTGCAGTGGTCAAATGCTTGTTAATGAGATATAGCAGCTGGGTAGGGGTGAACCACTGAGACGGATAAAGGAATGCCGCTGGTGCAGGAAGCGATGCCTTTTGAATCTTTTCAGCAGGGTGAAAGCTTTCAAATCAAAGAGGGTATGTTGTATTCATTAATAAACCCAAGTTCCCATGCAGTCACATTAAAGCCAGCAGTTTAACTTTGCATCAGACAGGTGAATTTCCCCCCTGATTTTACCCTGAAAGACAATGAACAAGAAAACAAGGCTTTAGCTTGGAACAAAGCAGCACTTCCTCATCTGTGGGGCTGACCGGACTGCTAAACCAAGCAGGGGTTGATGCATTCTTTTTCAATTTACCCTTTTGTCCATGTGTGTGTGTGTGTGTGCGCACGCACGCGTGTTTCAAAGCTCATAGCAACCACTCATGCTCCCTTCTCTTGGGTCTTTTAGCCAGAGCATTGGGGATTTTTTTTCCCTTTTCTTTCAAAATCTGACTTTTAAAAACTGAATTAACAACTTAGCAACTACTTGTGAGGAAAAACGCCATAGATGTGGATGTGGGGCCATATTGTCTCTGTCTCAAATAAAATATAGCTGCACACCTGCAACCCCCTACCCCAGCCCAACCTGGAGACGAGGCCGCTCCTCCAGGGAGTGTGTGGAAGCTGGCAGCATCATGAGACAGCTCGACAGCTGGGAGAAGCCAGAAGGGAGGAGCGGGGGAGGATATCAAAAGTCGTTAACTGGCAGGAAGTCCTGAAGATAGTGTGGAGGAAAGAATTCTTATTTTTAAGTGCTAGAAAGTTGCACTCGGAGAGAATGAAAATAGCCTCAGTAAATAGCATCAGAGATAGATTATCTATTTTGGGGTCATTTGAGAGAATTCAGAATGAATGATAAATTCAGAAGCAGGGATGTGTAACTTGGACCAACTGAGATTTACAGATATTCTTGCCTCTCACTATCTCCAAGATTGTTTTCAACAATCTTATTCAGCTAATAATTCACCAGGGCTAACTAGGCACTACAAAGCAAAGGTGGTATCTATGTTTTATTCTAATGACATCTTTAACGGCAAAGAGTAGCTATCCAAGAAAATAGAGTGGGAAAGATGCATTCTTCAAAGTGCTTCAGTTTTTAAAATAGTCACAAATTGATTTTAGACTTCAATTCTTATGAGAAGGCCTTTAAGCTACAGGAAAAGAGAAATGAAAATCCCATGTATTAGATCATTATAATAATATGTCAGGCACCAAGCTAGGCAGACACTTTAAAAAATGTCTAGAAAAATATAGATACAAAGGGGAAGCCCAGCAAAACTCTGCTGAAACTCAATTCAAGACACTTAAAAGACACTGTGCAATGCATGGCTGGTGTTGTAAAACCTCATCGCTTTCTGCCTTTATCCCAAGTTTTAAACACCTCCACAAAGCTGCTGAATCTCGTCCTTCCAGTAGCAATAACAGTTGACATTTAGAGCCACTGCCTCGGCCCTGACGCGCAGGCATGTGTCTATCTTCCTAAGAGCAGCCGGTGCAGCCCCAGGACATGGTGAACTGGGTAGCCACCGTGGCCTCTAGCGCCCCCTCCAGACGGGGGATGGATTACAGAAGAAGCACACACCCAAGCCTTGTCAGCAGCTCACACTCGCACTCTTGCCTGTATCCCTTTGCTTTTGACTTCATTGATCTTAGTAGTTCCTTGAAAAAACAAAACCCTAAACAGCACAGAAGTATTACAGTTACTATGTAAAACAGAACAGAAACCACACCCCCCAGAGGACACGTGCACAGAATGCAGGTTTGGTATTTGATACACTACTGCGTTTTGTTCTGTGCTTTTCTTGCCCCCCACCCCGCTCCCGCCACCCCCAAACCACCTCCACTTTACATCATATTGTCTCATTTCTTTTGCTTTCTTCTTTTTTTTTCCCCCTTGGCTAAGAAGGTTTTGACTTAAAACTGAAAATATTCTAAGTGACAAGTAAGTAGCCCCTTCTCAAATAAAACCTGCAACAACGTGCCTGGATTACATTAAGGAATGCTGGAGGGGTTCCCAAAAACCAGAGTTTGAATAGTCAACCTGACAGAATCCTAGGAGACCATTGAAAGGGCTCCTGTTACCTAACTGACTTAGAGCTAATCAGTGTAATCCTCATGACAATGCCTTGTCTGACTTCAGGAACCTGCTGCAATACCCTGTGGGTGCAGGGAGAGCTGGAAGGGGCCCCTGGGTGTGCCCTGTGCCCCGGCCCAGTGATGGGACAGGAGCTGCCTTGCCCTCTGGCTCTGCTTTTCAACAATGAGGACCAAGACGTTGGTGGTTCGTAGAGTGAGATAACTTAGATTTATTAAGGTGAGTAACTCCAACATGGAGACAGAGAGAGAGAGAAAACCACAGAAAGCCATCAATAGCTCATGTCCAAATCCCAGGAAACAGAGTAGCAGTGAAAGTACGTTTCTTGGCAGAAAAACCAGATTGGTCTAGAAAGAAGTTTTGGGAAAATGTCTGAACCAGTCTCGACAGAATGGGAATGTTTCTAAATGAGCCCTTTGACTAGTTTTCTCTTGGACAAAGTAAAGACCAAGTGAGGGGAGAGTAGAGGAGTGGTTAAATCTTTTAAGAGTAACAAACTTTTCTCCGGCTGTTTAGCCCATTTCTGAGAATGTATCTCAAGACTCTTTAAAGCATAAGAAAGCAAGATAGACGCTCAAAGGCACTGGATCTGTCCTCTCCAAGATCTGGCTGGAACTGGTAGGTAGCACCATACCTGTCCCAGTATGGACAACAGGGCCTTTTGTCAAATGTCCCTCCCACTCAACAACAACAACAACAACAACAACAAAATTCCCAATATTTGCTATTGACTCTTTTTAAGAAGAACACATCTGTTGTGAGATTCTTGTTTGCAATGGTTTCATCAGGAAGAAAGGCACACACATTTACACTCTGGCCTTACTTCACTTCTGGCCATGCTGGCCTTGAGCAGGAGGGTTAGGACAGAATACCACTCTCACTTCTATTTCTATCCTGCCGGCACAACTTAACAATAAAGGACACTCAAGGAAGGGGAGGAAGAGAAGTTGAGAATTAGAAGTATATTCTGTGACTTCAACATAATTTTGAGTGAGATTGAAAGTCTTCAATGGCTTAAACAGCAAGATGGTCCTGTTGACTATCAGCATAGGCTACGGTTAGATTACTACTTCTTATCTCTTGTTCAAAGCGCTACTTCAAAGGACTACTATCAATTGTTCAAGTAGACAGCAAAAGCTCACAATGCCTTAGGATACTCAAGAGTGAGGAAACTATGAAAGAATTCTTTCTTGGGTTAGAGGTAGGTTTGTTGCATGTTGAGGAGAAAATGGCTGCTAATCTAGTCACAGTGCCAAAGTACTGCTGAGTGAATAGGCACAGACTAAGTCCCTGGAAACTTAAGGAACTTAATTAGAAGTCAGAGTAACAGAGTGTTTGTATGAAACTTAATTTAATTCTAAACTGGAAAAAGCTAGACATTGTATCCCAGTAAACCATTCCATTTATTCCAGTAATTTTCTTAATGATTCACTCATTCAACAAGTATTTACTGAGCAACTATTAGCTGCCAGGCTCTATTAAGGCATTGGTAAAACTGCAAAGAACAAAATAGGTGAGAATCCTGCCATTGTAGAGCTTATTAAATTCTAGAAATTATTACCATTTCTCTATATAATCAATACAACCACATGGCTTGCAAAGATGGGCCTTAGTCAATCATTCTGGCCACTTTCTCTAAAAATTTACATTTAATATATAATATTGAAGCCTTATGATTAATCTAATGTATGAGAAAAAAGAGACCTTTTATGTGATATAATACTGTTAATCACAGCTTAATTTGATTGTGTGTGTGGTTGTGTCTGTGTGTGTGTGTGTGTGTGAAAAGATACATTTTAAAATGTGGAATCCAGAAAATATTACAGAAGTGGGGGTTACAGGTATTTTGGGGAGAGGAAATGGGCCTTCCTGGAGGCACTATATTTTTACCCTCAATATCAGAGGTTCCTGAGGGAAATTATTTTCTAGAATCTGCTAAGATACTTCCTTCAGGACCAAGTGGTTGCAGTTTACCCAACTCAAGGCAAAGGACAATAACATCAAGAATATGCACCCAGCTGGGTGGCTCAGTCAGTTGAGCATCTGACTTCAACTCAGGCTATGATCTCACAGTTCAGTTTGTGAGTTTCAGCCCCACATTGGGCTCTCTGCAGAGCCTGCTTTGGGTCCCCATCCCCCTCTCTCTCTGTCCCTCCCCCGCTCACACTCTTCTCTCAAAATAAACACTGAAAAAATAAAAAAGTTTTAAAAAAAGAATATGCACTGAGTAAAGGGAATTTATAATGAGGACCAAATCCAAGGATACAAGAGAAGCCCATGAGTTACAGAGGAAAGAATGCAGGAATTTAAGTGTTTATTAAGTACTAATTCTGCTAAATATTGTTTTCTACATAGAAAGAGGCCGAGTATTACCTAGTGATAATAAAACTTGAAGTCAAAAATTAGAAAGGCGGGATCCTTTAAAAATATCCATATATATATGTGTGTGTGTGTATATATATACATATATATATATGTTACATTTTAAATAAGCTTTGAAACAATAATAAATTAAGCATTGGGACAAATCCTTATCTTTAAAGATAAGGATTAAAGGATTAAACACAGTATACTGTATTTTCAAGTGCAAAGACAACAAGGAAGTTCTCTGTAGAAAATTCCCATCTGTTTGAAGCACTTTCTTTCATTTCTCCACCTTGGTATTCGACTCTTCCCTCAGCAGTGCCCTAAAAGGTATGTGATACTTTTGCTCAGTATTCTAGACAGATTATAGCTGATTATATAGAATACTGTTTTTGTACGTCAATATCTAGGTGCCTATTCTATATCCTCTTCCCTCCACACAGCACTCTAAACAAAAAACAAACAAACAAAAACAAACAAACAAAAAAAACTCTAACAGATGCGCTGGAGGCTAAGTCCAAAGGAGGAAGCTAATCCTTTGATTTTTATCTCCCGAAAGCTCCAGTACAAACTGCATTCAGTCGTTACCCCTCAGTTTGAGTTTTGGCCATCTTATTTCAAAATCAAAAGTTATGACTGTTACCAGAGATGTAACATAAAAAGGCTATGCCTCATTTTTCTAAAATTTAACAGACATCTATACTGTAGATGCATCTATTCCAAACTGTTTTTAACCATCCACTGATTCAGCAAGTCTCACCGTTGACATGCTTTGGAACTCCTGTTCTCAAAGTGACACGGCTTTTTTCTTCAAACTGATTAGGATAGTCAAGGAAAACTGGACATTTCCTTTACACAACAGAAATAGCCCAACTAAATAATTCACGTAAAAAATTCACTTTGGAAATTATTAAATCAAATAAACTCATTTTTGCTGGGTGGTCAAAGGTCTGTATTAGTAGCAGCTGGTCTTATACTCTGTATGATCCCTTAGTGGGGGTTAAGAAGTCTAGTCGGAGGAGCAGAATTTTAAGCTCTCTCGAAAATAAGGAAACACAAAGGCTGGAGCCAGCTGATGGAAATGTGGCTGATGCAACCCACTGTCTCCCCCCAACAGACGGAGCCGCAAGTTACATACACCATAAGGATGATTAATGTGTTCAGATTAGTCATGCCAAGATACGGTTTAGCAGTCACCTAAGGACACCCGACTAAAGTCCACATTGACTTACCTCTTCCAGATCCCAATGGGGGCTTGGGATGACTTATTAAACACAGGTGCCCCTCATCTAGAAACACAAGTTAACAGAATTCCAAACTCTCAACAAAAGTTACTATGTTACTATGAAATGATTCAAACTGCAATAGGATTTTCCCTGCGTGTTACCCTTAAGGTGTAAGCTGCTTTATGCATGTAAAGCATTGTTTGATTTGCAAAAACTCGAATTATATTCAATGTTTCTGTGGCACATTCATTGTGTAAAACAGACAGTACATGAATTGGAATCTTAACTTTTACTGAATGGTAAGCACAGAGGAACCGACTGGAGAATAATCAAGTTTCAAAAATCCACTTGACACAAAACCATGGAGAGCAAAGGGTAAGCAATCTGACCACAGCAGCCACAGATCGTAAAGCCTGAACCCAACCATCATCACATCTTAAACTTCTAAAATGGAGAATGTTTAAGCCACTACAACTTTTTCATCTATTTAAATGTTGACTATATTGTATGAATCATTCAACAGTTACAACTCAAGCCTGACCTTTCACTTTCTTATCTAGAGAAAATTTCATTTTCAAGTATCCAAGAATATTTAAACTATTCGAAGTATTTCAAGAGAACTTTTGGCACTTGTCACCCAAGCTCAAGAGCTAACAGTTGCTGCCACCTATAGGCCCAGTTTCCAGAGAAGAAGTGGGGATTTGAACAGTTTTTGCACAGTTTAACAGGGCAAGTTTATTTCTCTTTCGTAGGGAAGGACAGAGCTGGTCTGCACAGACTATTGATACTGCTCCCCAAGAAAGCCGATGAAGATATGACAAATTTCACTGGCTCCATCAGCCACAACCTCTTTTTAAAGCACCTCATGGGGTGGGGCGTGGCCAGAGCTTTAAACCAGCAGCCTCTCTGCTCACAAAACAAATGAAACAAAACAAAATCACGTTAGCTTGGTCTTCAGTCATATCTCATTGTAATTGTCACAGCTATACAATCGTCTGAAAGTAAGGGACAGGGAGATACTTTATGTCAATTAGCATGTTATCACATGTGAGAATGTGAATTTTTTGGATAGGCTCTTCTGGAGATTTTGTAAACTCTTCCCTCTGACACTATACATCTATATACCTACACCTATATCTAGAAATGTGTGTGTCTATATAACTATATAGATATTATACATTTTTATATTAAAAATTGTCTTCTAATTTAAAATGACATGTTAAAGTAGTCTTTACTATCTCCACTTTACTGATTTAAAAAATCCTAAGGCCAAAGGGCACCTGAGTGGCTCAGTGGGTTGGCCATCCAACTCTTGATTTTGGCTCAGGTCATGATCTAACAGTTGTGGGATCAAACCCCATGTTGGGCTCCATGAAGCATTGAGCCTGCTTGGGATTCTCTCTCTCCCTTTCTCTCTCTGCCTCTCCCCCAACTTGTGCTTTTTCTCTCTCAAAATAAATAAATACTAAACAAACAAACAACAACAACAACAAAAACCCTAAGGCTAAAAGAATAAAAAAGGTGTATCCATTAAAAAAGTTAAATCTCAGCTGTAGGATTTTTTAATTAGTAAAATGGAGAGAGTAAAGTCTACCTTCAAAATCACTTTAAGGATTAGAAGACATTTTATTTTTATATATTATATGTTTACATATACATACATGTAAATGTGTATGTTTATATTTATTCACTGAATATATTCTCAGTGAACAGCACACAACAGCTTATAAAAATGTTAGTGCTGTTACACCACCAATTTTATGATATCTGGCAAGTCATTTCATAACTGGACTTCTGTTTCTTTATTTGCAAAGGGAGGAGCTAAGACTAAGTATTTTCTAGATTCCCCCTGGGCTAAATATTTTTTTTTTTAATGTTTATTTACTTTACAGAGAGGAAGAGAGAGAGCATGGGGGGAGAGGCAGAGAGAGAGGAAGGCACAGAATCAGAAGCATGCTGCAGGTTCCCTGCAGTCAGCCCTGATGTGGGGCTCCAAGTCATGAACCACAAGATCATGACCTCAGCTGAAGCCAGACGCTTAACTGACTGTGACACCCAGGGGCCCCGTGGGCTAAATATTGTAGCATAAGGCTTTTGAGTATGGCAGTCCTCTCTACCCACTCCAGCTGGACCCGTTTCTGTATTTAGGCTACACTTATGCTGGGTAAATTGTTGCGAACCCATGTGCCCTGTGGCCACGTGTTTCCTCTACCTTCCACGACACTTGGAGACCAGAAGAGAAAGCAAGCCTTCACGACTGATGCCCATCTCACTGTTCTAAACCCAGTCGCCCCCTTGTTATGAGCTAAACTGCATCCCCCCAAAAGTCTTCCATTGAAGTCCTTATCCACAGTATCTCAAATGTAACTGTATTTGGAGATAAGGCCTTTAAAGAGTCAATCAAGTGAAAATGAAACCAGTAGGGTGGGCCCTAAGTCAATCTGACTGGTGTTCCTGTAAGAGGAAATGTAGACATATATACAGACACAAGGGGGATGCACCCAGAGGAAAGACCATCTGAGAATATGGCGAGAAGGTACCAGATAAAGACAGCATTTGCAAACCAAGAAGTCTCAAGAAACAGAAGACTAATAATGCCAACACCTTGATCTTGGACTACCAACCTCCAGAATCTGTTGTTTAACACACTCTGTGGTATTCTGTACAGCAGCCCTAACAAATTAATATACCTCGTGACCCAACTCTGACTTTGAACAAACTACTTATGTTCTCATATTTCTTAAAATACAGATATTTCAAAAGTAAAATTAAAATTGGTGATGTATATAAATGGCCCCCTATGTTGCTAACACAAAGTAGTTACTCAAACATTAATTCCTTCCTAAACCCTGCCTCTGCTGTCAAGTGAACTTGAATAATCTTTGGAATGTAAGTTCACATTTTTTTGTTCTTCCAGTAGTCACTTGGTCTGTGTGTACATAACTTGACAAAATATTTTAAAATAAATATTGATATGGAACATCTTTTGTGAATACATATTAACTGTAATTTGTTATATTTAAGAAAATACTTTGGTGAAAAGAATATATATGAAATCAAAACTATCCTAATCGATCCAGACTATATAGGTACCGTAACTGGGTGAATTCTGAGGCTTATCCTACAAAAAGTTATGGATATCACCACTTAGATAAACATTTCAAAGTCTAAATGTTCATTCAAGTCTATTAGGCATACATGTTTATTGAGCTTCCAAAAACCTAATATATGATCAAGATCGTCTTAATATGTTCTTTCCCCCACCTTCTAGCAAAGCCTCAAAAATGTTAGAGCTTCTCCTATAACTACCATCTTCTCTCCTCCCACACTCCAGCTTCAATTATATCCCAGTTCCTGTCTTGTTAAGTTAGTGTAGGATTAATTCAGTTTCTTCCTAATATATTATTCTAAATTTACTTCTGCAGATTTTATGAACCAGTAAAGCTTAAGGATAATAAAAACAAAATTAATACCCATACTTGTAAAACTATACTAATTCCAGGAGGCAAAACTTTCAGTAAGAATACCCTTACCTTTTTTCAGTCTCCTGGCCCAATTCCACAATCTTTTTTATTTCTTTTTCCTCCCTTCCCCTCACAACTCAAAACCCAGAGCAGTTTCTTCCCAGAAGCCCATGAAAAAAGAAAAACAATGAAAACAAATGTAAGTTAAACTTTTTGCAAACTTTGGAAAATGAGCTGTTCTGGTTCATTTCAAATTTTTTTGGCAAAGATCCAGAGTTAAATAGGAACTGAGATCGCATATCCACAGTGAAGAGTGGAGAGGACACATGGTGGAGACTGACCAGTTTCCATCTAATTAAAGGGAGAGCCAGCTTTGGTAATTAGGTAAAGTCAGAAGTGTTCCTCATAAAAGACTCACAAAATCATGACTGTTAGACTCCCACCATCTAAGGTAATTAAGTCATAAAGTTTGCAAACTGACAAATGCTGGAATAAACATGACAAAACTTGTAAAAATCTTAACTTCAGCATAAATGATAAACACATGAAATGAGAAACATAATTCGAAAAGAGACAAAGCTTTTTCAATTTAGTCCATTAGCTACAAGTAGCACCAAGTATGACTAATTATTTAAGAAACAGCAATAGAAGAGACAATTCAAAGAATAGAACATTTATTAAAATTCCAATTAGTATCATTGGTAGACACTGTTGATTAGTTAACCTAGTCCCACTTGCAATTACTTCTTGTATTTCTTATTTTATATTTTTTCAAGTTTATTTTGAGACAGAGAGAGGGCAAGGGGAGGGGAAGAGAGAGAGAGAGGGAGGGAGAAAGAGGGGAAGGGGGGAAGGGAGGAAGGGAGGGAGAGGGACAGAGAGAGAGAGAGAGAGAGAGAGAGAGAGAGAGAGAGAGAGAATCCCAAGCAGGCCCTGATTTAGGGCTCAATCTCATGAACTGTGAGATCATGACCTTAGCCAAAACCAGGGGTCAGGTACTTAGCTGACTGAGCCACGAAGGTGCCCCTGCAATTCCTTCTTTTAAAAACCTTCCAATTATTGGTCATGGTATCCATGTGGCCCAATTCTGGACACTGATCTATAAATATAAGTCATGGAGTAGGACTTTCTAAGGAGTCTTCTGTTTGTTTTTCCTCCAGTTAGCCTTAAGGGGAGTTTTTTTAGTAGTTACTTTTATTTCTTTTCTTTTTAAATAGTTTATTGTCAAGTTGGTTTCCATATAAGACCCATTGCTCATCCCAACAACTGCCCTCCTCCATGCCCTTCTCCCCCCTTCCCCTCTCCTCCACCCCCATCACCCTTAGTTTGTTCTCAGCATTCAAGAGTCTCTCATGGTTTGCCTCCCTCTGTCTCTCCAACTATTTTTCCCCTTCTTCTCCCCCATGTTCCTCCATTAAGTTCCTCCTAATCTACCTTTATGTGCAAAATACGGTATCTGTCCTTCTCTGCCTGACTTATTTTGCTTAGCATAACACCCTCAAGTTCCATCCATGTTGCTACACATGGCCAGATTTCATTCTTTCTCATTGCCATGTAGAATCTATTCCATTGATAGATG
This sequence comes from Hyaena hyaena, assembly GCF_003009895.1. Taxonomy (NCBI): domain Eukaryota; kingdom Metazoa; phylum Chordata; class Mammalia; order Carnivora; family Hyaenidae; genus Hyaena; species Hyaena hyaena. The sequence continues at coordinate 859,643 of NW_024081159.1, forward strand.
AACCACATCTTCTTAATCCATTCGTCAGTTGATTGACACTTGGGCTCTTTCCATGTTTTGGCTATTGTTGAGTGTGCTGCTATGAACATTGGGGTACATGTGCCCCTATGCATCAGACCCCTGTATCCCTTGGGTAAATTCCTAGCAGTGCTACTGCTGGGTCATAGGGGAGTTCTACTGTTAATTTTTTTGAGGAACCTCCACACTGTTTTCCAGAGCAGCTGCACCAGTTTACATTCCCACCAGCAGTGCAAGATGGTGCCTATTTTTCCACATCCTCGCCAGCATCTAGAGTCCTCTGATTTGCTCATTTTATCCACTCTGACCAGCGTGAGGTGGTATCCCAGTGTGGTTTTGATTTGTATTACCTAATGATGAGGAATGCAGAGCATCACTTCATGTGTCTATTGGCCATCTGGATGTCCTCTTTGGAGAAGTGTCTGTTCATGTCTTATGCCCATTTCTTCACTGGATTGTTTTTCGGGTGTGGAGTTTGGGGAGTTCCTTATAGATTTAGGATACTAGCCCTTTATCTGATATGTCATTTGCAACTATCTTTTCCCATTCTGTCAGTTGTCTTAATAGTTTTATTGATTGTTTCCTTTGCCGTGCAGAAGCTTTTTATCTTGATGAGGTCCCAACAGTTCATTTTTTATTCTTGATTCCCTTGCCTTTGGGGATGTGTCAAGTAAGAAATTACTGTGGTTGAGGTCAAGGAGGTTGTTTCCCGCTTTCTCCTCTAGGGTTTTGATGGTTTCCTGTCTCACGTTCAGGTCCTTCATCCATTTTGAATTTATTTTTGTGTATGGTGTGAGAAAATGATCCAGTTTCATTCTTCTGCATGTTGCTGTCCAGTTCTCCCAGCACCATCTGTTAAAGAGGCTGTCTTTTTTCCATTGGATACTCTTTCCTGCTTTGTCAAAGATTAGTTGGCCATATATTGGTAGATCCAATTCTGAGTTCTCTATTCTATTCCATTGGTCTATGTGTCTGTTTTTGTGCCAATACCATACTGTCTTGATGATGACAGCATTGTAGAAAGTCTGGGATGGTGATGCCTCCCGTTTTGGTTTTCTTCTTCAATATTACTTTGGTTATTCGGGGTCTTTTGTGGTTCCATACAAATTTTTGGATAGTTTGGTCTAGTTTTGAGAAGAATGCTGGTGCAAGTTTGATTGGGATTGGGTTGAATGTTGAATGGGTAGATTGCTTTGGGTAATAATGACTTTTTAACAATATTTATTCTTCTGATCCATGAGCATGGGATGTTTTTCCATTTCTTTGTGTCTTCTTCAAGTTCCTTCATAAGTTTTCTATAGTTTTCATCATACAGATCTCTTATATCTTTGGTTAGGTTTATTCCTAGGTATTTTATGGTTTTTGTGCAACTGTGAATGGGATCAGTTTCTTGATTTCTCTCTGTTGCTTCATCATTGGTATATAAAAATGCAACCGATTTCTGTACATTAATTTGTACCCTGCAACTTTGCTGAATTCTTGGATCAGTTCTAGTAGGCTTCTGGTGGAGTCTGTCGGGTTTTCGATGTAGAGTATCATGTCATCTGCGAAGAGTGAAAGTTTGACTTCCTCTTTGCCAATTCTGATGCCTTTGATTTCTTTTTGTTGTCTGATGGCTGATGCTAGGACTTCCAGCACTATGTTAAACAACAGTGGTGAGAGTGGACATCCCTGTCATGTTCCTGATCTCAGGGGGAAAGCTCTCAGTTTTTCCCCGTTGAGGATGATGTTAGCTGAAGGCTTCTCATAGATGGCTTTTATGTTTAAGTAAGTTCCTTCTATCCCAACTTTCTCGAGGGTCTTTATTAAGAAGGGATGTTTTATTTTCTCAAATACTTTTTCTGCATCTACTGACAGGATCATATGTTTTTATCTTTTCTTTTGTTAATGTGATGTATCACACATTGATTGATTTGAGAATATTGAACCAGCCCTGTAACCCAGGAATGAATCCCACTTGATCGTGGTGGATAATTCCTTTTATGTACTGTTGCATTTGAGTTCCAAGTGTCTTGTTGAGGATTTCTGCATCCGTATTCATTAAGGATATTGGCTTGTAGTTCTCTTTTTTTGCTGGGTCTCTGTCTGGCTTGGGAATAAAAGTGATGCTGGCTTTGTAGAATGACTCTGGAAGTTTTCCTTCAATTTCTATTTTTTGCAATAGCTTGAGAAGAATGGGTATTAACTTTGTTTTAAATGTCTAATAGAATTCCCCAAAGAAACCATCTGGCCCAGGGCTCTTATTTGTTGGGAGATTTTTGATAACTGATTCGATTTCTTCACTAGTTATGGGTCTGTTCAGATTTTCTCTCTCTTCCCGTGTGAATTTTGGTAGTGAATGTGTGTTTAGGAATTTGTCCATTTCTTCTAAGTTGTCCAGTTTGTTGGCATATAACTTTTCATAGTATTCCCTGATAATTGCTGTATTTCTGAGGGGTTGTTTGTAATAAGTCCATTTTCATTCATGATTTTGTCTGTTTTAGTGCTCTCTCTTTTCTTTTTGAGAGGCCTGGCTAGAGGTTTGTCAATTTTTTTTTTTTTTTTTTTTTTCAAAAAACCAACTCTTGGTTTCATTGATCTGTTCAACTGGTTTTTGGCTTCTATATTGTTTATTTTTGCTCTGATTTTTATTATTTCTCTTCTCCTACTGGGTTTGGGGTGCTCTTGTTGCTCTCCTTCTAGTTCCTTTTGATGTGCTGTTAGATTTTGTACTTGCATTTCTTCTAATTTTTTGAAATAGGCCTGGAATACAATGTACTTTCCTCTTAGGACTGCCTTTGCCGCATCCCATAGAGTTTGGATTGTTGTATTTTCATTTTCATTTGTTTCCATATATTTTTTAATGTATTCTCTAATTGCCTGATTGGCCCATTCATTCTTTAGTAGGGTGTTCTTTAACCACCATGTTTTTGGAGGTTTTCCAGACTTCTTCCTGTGATTGATTTCAAGTTTCATACCATTGTGAAACTTGTGCATGGTATGGTCTCAATTTTTTTTTATATTAATAAAGTGTGCATGGTATGATCTCAATTTTTTTTTATATTAATCGAGGGCTGCTTTATGCCCCAGTATGTGATCTATCTTGGAGAATGTGCCATGCTCACTTGAGAAGAAAGTGAATTCCATGGCCTCAGGATGTAGAGTCCTAAATATATCTGTCAAATCCATCTGGTCCAATGTGTTATTCAAGCCCATTGTTTCCTAAGTGATTTTCTGTCTAGTTGATCTATCCATTGATGTAAGTGGAATATTAAAGTTCCCTGCTATTAGCACATTCTTATCCATAAGATTGTTTCTGTTTGTGATTGTTTTATGTGTTTAGGGGCTCCCATATTCAGTGCATAGACATTTGTAATTGTTAACTCTTCCTGACGGGTAGACCCTGTAAGAATGCCCTTCTTCATCCCTTGCTACTGCCTTCCTTTAAAGTCCAGTTTGTCTGATATAAGTATGGCTACTCCAACTCTCTTCTGACTTCCAGTAGCATGATATATATTTCTCTATCCCCTAACTTTCAATCTGAAGGTGTCCTCAGGTCTAAAATGCATTTCTTGTAGACAGCATATAGACAGATTTTGGTGTTTTTATCCATTCTGCTACCCTATGTCTTTTGATTGGAGCATTCAGCCCATTTACATTCAGTGTTATTATTGAAATATATGGGTTTAGAGTCACTGTGTCCTTTGTGGGATTCATGCTTGTGGTGGTGTCTCTGGTACCTTGTGTTCCTTGCAAGATTTCCCTCAGAGAGTCCCCACCTTAGGATTTCTTGTAGGGCTAGTTTAGTGGTGACGAATTCTCTCCATTTTTATTTGGAAAGACTTTTATCTCTCCTTCTATTTTGAATGACAGTTTTTCTGGATAGAGGATTCTTGGCTGCATATTTTTTCTGTTCATTACATTGAAGATTTCCTATGATTCGTTTCTGGCCTTCCAAGTTTCAGTAGATAGGTCTGTCACCACTCTGATAGGTTTCCCTTTGTATGTTAGGGCCCTTTTATCCCTAGCTGCTTTCAGAATTCTCTCTTTGTCCTTGTATTTTGCCAGTTTCACCATGATATGTCATGCAGAAGATCGATTCAAGTTACGTCTGAGGGGAGTTCTCTGCGTCTCTTGGATTTCCATGTCTGTTTCCTTCCCCAGGTAGGGGAAGTTCTCTGCTCTAATTTGTTCAAGGACTCCTTCAGTGCCTTTCCCTCTCTCTTTCTCTTCTGGATTTCCTATGATACAGATATTGTTCCATTTGATTGTATTGCTGAGCTCTCAAACTCCCCTTTCACGTTCCTAGATCAGTTTATCTCTCCTTTTCTCAGCTTCCTCTTTTTCTATAATTGTGTCTTCTAATTCACCTATTCTCCTCTCTGCTTCTTCAGTCTGTGCATTGGACACCTCCATTTTATTATGCATCTCATATATAGCATTTTTTAATTCATCACAACTATTTTTAAGCTCCACAGTCTTTGTAGCAATTGTTTCTCTGATGTCTTCCATGCTTTTTCCAAGCTCAGTGATTAATTTTATGACTATTGTGCTAAATTCTTGTTCAGTTATGTTGCTTATATCTGTTTTGAGCAGTTTTTTAGCTGTCATTTCTTCCTGGAATTTCTTTAAAGGAGAGTGCTTCCATTTCATCATTTTGGTTAGCTTTCTATCTCTTGCTAGTTTTAAAGCTTGTTATGCACTCTGCACCTGTGAGTGCTGCTGTATTAAAGAAGGCTCTTTGACTGTCTAACGCCTGTCCACTCAGGAAGTGTTCTTTGAATGGTGTCTCTTAGTCTCCCTTGTTGAAACTTTGGTTATTTTATTTCCCTATTCATGGTGGTATTTGGGACTCTCCACCATGTGTACTTTGGCTTGTTTCTTAAGGTAGTCTCTTTTGGGTCCGATCTCCCTGTGCCATGGGCGTAGCCAAGGTGGGCCATGCTCTATGTCCCAAACCAGGCCTTGTTTCCAGATCTTCCACATGCCCCATTGATACTGCCCAAAATATAAACCCGAAGGCCAAGTCCCTCTGAGCAGTTTCAAGCCTCTTGCCTCCCCACTGGGAATCGAGTTGAGCCAGAAGAGTGGTAGAGTGGCTTCAGGCATGCCACTTTCCCTCTAGGTCGAGCTGGAGAGCAGAGGAGCAGTTTCTCCTGGTGTTGCCTGGGACCAGTGCATCCCACTCAGGGTCAGGCTATAAGGTTTTCTCAGTGGACTCTGTCTCCTTTTCCTCCCAAACTCCTGGATTCTGTAAGGGTTCCTATGGCTTCAGGCCTTCTCCATTTGAGAGATGGGGGTGAGTGAAATGTACAGAGCTCCCTACTTCTCCGCCATCTTGCCTCTCCCTAAATAGTTATTTTTAGATAGATACAGTTCAATCTTTTGCCTTTATCCCTTCTTCCTCTTTGGTATGTGAAAAGATATCTAAAAGTGTAGTACTTCCCTTATGACCATGAAGAGATAGCATGATGAAAGAGGTACACATGTTAAACATGGCAGAGCCCTAAAATGGAGAGATTCTTTTTACTAGATCAAATTCAGTCTGCCTATCCCCAGATTCTTGCTTCAAGGGACAAATAAATCCCTTTGTTTATTAAGCTACTATAGTTGGATTTTCTACTGCTTATGGCCAAACACACTAACAACTGATACAATATCCTCAAAGAGACTCATAAGGAAGTTCATCCATTAAACAAGAACAGGTTACTGTGAAAAGGAAAGAACCAGATAACTTGACAGAATTCTTGCAATTTCAACATATGACTGGCAAATTTTTCATACTAGAAGCGCTAAAGAATGGAGGCAAAATGATACATCAAAGAGCAGAGATATAAATATAGAAGTTCAGAGAAACAGCAGACCAATCAGTGGGCATGAAATCTGGCCCCAGAAGATCTCTAGAGAGAAGAGAGAAAACAAGAGAATACAATTAAAAAAAAAAAAAAATGAGAGAAATTTATTTTTCCTCTGAACTGGAATATAGCAGAAGTGCCAAACTGAAAGGAATCACACCAAGTGTCAAAACAAAATGAATGGAAAAGATACCTATACTTTAGTGCTTTATAGCGAAGTTTCAGAATTCTAAGAGTTCCTGAATGGATCTACTAAGGTTCTGGGAAAAAATATAAGTGTTTCATCTGTAAAGAAATTATCATCAGACTTTTATCAGTAGCAGAAGATGCTGAGAAGATGTAGCAATACATTTAAGCTTTTATAGGCAAATTATTTTCCACATAAAGTTGTACATTCAGGTAAACTCTTATTTTAGTATTAGGATATGACAAGAATCTTACTCCATTCTTGATATTTTACCCCTGACAGTTTTTAATCTCCACCCTTTTTTCTCCCACCCCTGCCCCCTTGCCCCATATCTAGGCAAACATATAAAAAGGACCAAGCACTACCTGTCTTCCACTGGCAAGATGTTCATACCTTCATTCTGGTCTTCCTCTGTAACTTTCACTCAAGCCACTTCTGAATGGCTGGGGTATCTGTCCTGCTATCTCCTCAGAAAGCTTCATTATGTGAGTAATAAATGTTTCCCATCATATTGGTGAATGTAGGACATCATCACTCTCAATATTTAAACCAATTTCAGGGCGCTTGGGTGGCTCAGTTGGTTGAGCGCCCGACTTCGGCTCAGGTCATGATCTCATGGTTCATGGGTTCGAGCTAGCTCCGAGCCTGGAGCCTGCTTCAGATTCTGTATCTCCCTCTCTCTTTGACCCTCCCCTGCTCATGCTGTCACTCTTTCTCAGAAAGAAATAAAACAGTTTTAAAATATTTTTTAATAAAAATAAAAAAATAAACCAATTTCATGTGGGAGATTGATTCTACTACTCATTTCGAGGCAACAATAAACTAGAGGCTACATAAATGATCCTCTAATATACAAAAGCCTAAGAAACCTAACTTTTTATGTATCTTTTTGGGAAAAAAATCTACTGAAGATGTTCTCCAAAAAAAGTGCAAAATATTCCCAAGGTGATATATACCTTGAAATACATATAATATATAATATATATACATATTTTTAAGATAGAGAGTACAATGAAAACAAATTATAGAATTTCTATAGCAAGTCCAGAAAGGAGTTAGATCAAATTCGAACTGGAAATCAGAACTGCAAGTAGCAGAATTTTTGGAAGAACTTCAAGACAAATGGCATGATTAAGAAGTTTAAACTTCTTAGTGACATGATATAAGCATGTTTCTTGTGTCAATAAGATAGAGATGACTAAAGACTTCAGGGGAGAGGGAAGCTTAATTTAAAAAAGTTATAATTTAAACAGAAAAAGAAAACAAAAGTGAGAAATGATTTTGAGCAATTGATAACAGAAATACAAACAAAAAGAATCCATCCGAGTTTGATATTATTTTAGCGATACAGCGTTATTTCTTTGTGCATCAAATCACACTATTTGGTTCTTCAGATAAAAAAATATATATACTGTGTTATGAATATTCTATTACTTTACCATTTTAGAACAAATGTTTAAATAAAGCATAGAGGATATAAGTTTAGATTACAGTGTCATGAAAAATCTTAACAATGAAAATATCTTAGTTAACAGATGCCTGTAAGAAAGATGGAGAAGGGGTAAGAGGCAATAAGAGTTAGATATTAGATTTATACATATACACACATAAAAGATATATATTTATATAATATTGTGCATATACACAATTTATTTAAATTTTAACTAATAGAAGTTATTAATTTTAATGATGGCTAATTTATCAATATTTCCCTTTCTGGGCCTGTAGTTTTCTTTTGGAGAAGTTTTAAATTATGGACTAGATTACATTAACAGACATAAGACTATTTTCATTTGTCTGTTTCTTATTATGTCAGTGTTCGTAAGCCGGTTTTTTTTTGAGAAAGAGAGAGAGATAAGGAGGAAGTGAGTGAGAGAGATCCCCACAGGGAGCAGAGAGAGAAGGAAAGAGAGGAGCAGGGCTCACCCAAAGTAGGAGTCAAACTCATGAACCAGAAGATCACGACCTGAGCCGAAGTCAGATGCTTAACTGACTGAGCCACCCAGGTGCCCCTTGGTAATTTGATTTTAAGGGATTTTCCTATTTCATAGAAGTTATTAAATTATAATAAAGTCGCTTATAATCTCTTCTTATTATGCATGTATATATATATAAATATGTTTGTATACACACCTTATTTTTTATTTAATATCAAGATATACACATACTTTAATTTTTATATTTGTATACATGTATATATATATAAGATACATACAGCATCCCCATGAAGAAACTATTGAAAAGCCAATATTTAAAATGGGCAAAAGACATAAATATTGTTTCCTTACCTATATAATTGAAAATAATACCCATTCCAGAGTTAAATTTAAAAATCTTTGTAAAATGAAACATAAAATAAAGCAATTAATACCATTTTATTGTCATCTAATAATTAGACGATTCATATGAGATGTAATCAAACAAATATGGATGATACAAAGATGTAAAAAAACATGGGCTATTCCATATTTTCATCTTTCAACTAGATGTGTTATTGTCCCATAAGCATAGCCAGAAAGAGTAAGAGAAAATGAGAAAGAAAAACTGCCAATGGAAACAGAAGAGAAGATTTGCACTTCCAAATAAATTTAAGCCAGTGCAGGAAACAGTCTGTACTAACAAATTTTTACTAATATCAACTCTTTACTCCATCAAGACTATGTCACTATTTTCTAAAAGAATGTCTTCTGATCTCTTAAGAAATATTTTATACACCCTAAGCTAGAGAGATGGAAAAAAGCTTCTCATTTTTCAGCTTCAGAAAAATCTCTTCATTGATATTAAAACCTAAAATATGGGCGCCTGGGTGGCTTAGTCGGTTAAGTGTCCAACTCTTGACTTTGTCTCAAGTTATAATCTCAACATCCTGAAATTGAGCCCCGACTCGGGCTCCATGCTGACTATAAAGCCTGCTTGGGATTCTCTCTCTCTGCCCCTCCCACCCATGCACTCTCTCCTCAAAATAAACATTAAAAAAAAAAACAAAAAAAAAAACTAAAATACCTCAGTTGAAAATATATAAAATACAAACAAAATAATGCCAGAATATAAAAATCATATTCACTAAACATTGTGTAGCAGTAAATAATATAAATTTGTTTTAGGTAGTTGCCAAAGATTATTTTAAGATTTGTTATTAGTTTTGACTCCACAGCAGACAACAGCTTATAAAGTTAATTTTGTACTTATTTAAAATGTTAGGGGCACCTGGGTGACTCATCTGGTTGAGATTCCGACCTCAGCTCAGGAATGTTGCCATTCCCAAGTTTGAGCCCCACATCGGGCTCTGTGCTAACAGCTCAGAGCCTGAAGCCTGCTTTGAATTCTTTGTCTCACTCTCTCTCTGTCTCTCCTGGGCCTGTGCTCCCTTTCTCTCTCTCTCTCAAAAATAAACAAAACATCAAAAAAACACTTTTTTTATGTTGGACATGATTATACATTACCTTGGAAATTCTGCACAGTTCATGAGTTTGTTTGGCGCCCGTGTAGCTTAAATAGATTACCAAACGTTATTAAAAGTATGATAGATGCATGTCTAAAAGTCCAGCTACTGTGAGGCAGCCACTAACCTGAACTAGACTCCTATTTTGATTTCAAGAATTTTACATGAAAAATAATACAATACGAAAATGGTCTTCAATCTAAGTGAACAATAAAAGTCCTAAAAAAAAAAAAAGCATCAGAGAAATGTTATTAATATGTTAACACTAATTTACATCCCAGAATTCATCTACAAACCTTACTCTACCATGTTATTGGCTTAGAAAACGATGGGCACAGAAATGCATTTGGCAAGAAATGTATTTGACTGAGGCTGTTCTTCCAAATTTTGTTTCCTTATAAGAACTTATTCCCTAAAATTACTTAATTAGTTCTTATTTTAAAGGGCAAGGAAGTTGTTTCTATAGAAGTAGAGCCTTAAATTCTGTGTTGGAAAGCCTTTTTTTTTTTAACGTTTGTCTATTTTTGAGAGACAGAGACAGACACAGAGTGCGAGCGGGGGAAGGGCAAACAGGGAGGGAGACACAGAATCTGAAGCAGGCTCCAGGCTCTGAGCTGTCAGCACAGAGCCCAATATGGAACTAGAACTCACCAGCAGTGAGACCATGACCTGTGCCAAAGTCGGACACTTAACCTACTGAGCCACCCAGGCACCCCTATTTTCTATTTTTGTTTTTAAGTGTTTATTTTGAGAGAGAGAGAGAGAGAGAGCGAGAGCAAGAGCGAGCGTGTGCAAGCCGGGGAGGGGCAGAGAGAGAGAGAGGAATTCCCAAGCAGACTCTGAGCTGTCAGTGCAGAGCCCTATACGAGGCTCCATCTTATGAACCATGAGATCATGAGCCAAATTCAAAAGTCAGACATTTAACTGACTGAGCCACCTGGGAGCCTTTTATATTCTTTTTTTTTTTTTAGACATGGATGTTTGGATTATTCAATGTGAGAATCAAGATCTCTCCTGGAATTTCAAGATCTTAAATGATAGAGGTGCTCAGGGATGAAGGAAACTTTTCTCATGGCTGGAGAGTGGCCTTGGGGGGCCCAAAGTTCAGATGAAAGGGTTCTCAAAGGCCAGTGAAGTGGGCAAGGACCGGGAGATGCTGGGCTGGGGATGGGTGCAGCAGCACATTTAGGGAGAAAATTGACAGAGAGCTGGCTGGGGCAGGAAAGACCGACTTTGATTTAACATTTTAAGGGCCACACCTGTCGTTGCCGGAGGCTGCATTCTGGATGCGGACAGCCCCAGAGTGGAGTAGAAAAGAACAGAGCAGGACTCAAGGGGAGAGCAGGACCATTACCTTCCAAAGTTCCATCAAGGTAGTTGCTATGTACTGCTTAGTTTGAAGAAAACAAAGATTCAGATTAAAACTTATCTCCAAAATTAATTTTTTTAATATTTAGTTTTGAGAGAGCGAGCGAGACAGGATTTGAAGCAGGCTCTGCACTAACAGCTGTTAGTGTTGTTAGCACAGAGCCTGATGTGTGGCTGACACCCACGAACCATGAGATTTTGACCTGAGCCAAAGTCAGACACTTAACTGATTAAGCCACCCAGGTGCCCCTCCAAAATTAATTTCTATTGCAATATTCAATTAACTAACATACACAGCTATTTATTTCCTAAAGTATTATATTTCACAATTCAAAAAAGATAATAACTAACTTCAAAATGAATAAACCTAGCATTCTTTTGGGTAGGCCAAAGTTTGCTAGGATATGCAAAACCTAGCCCTACATAATTAAAACAAAAACCAATTGATACAAGAGGAATAGATTTAGTTTTAGAACAACCTCTTAGGGGCACCTGAGTGGTTGGTAAAGCATCTGACTCTTGATAGCGGCTCAGGTCATGATCTCACAGTGGTGGGACTGAGCTCTGTGTCAGGCTCTGCACCAATAGCATGGAGCCTGCTAGGGATTCTCTCTCATCTGTGCCCCTCCCCAACATTCCCAGGAGCATATGAGTGCACATGTGTGCTCCCTCTTTCTCTCTCAAAATATATACACTTAAACAAAAACCTTTTATTTCACCTTCACTTTCTGAGAAACAGTATTTTTAATACTAGGCATTGGTCTTCCTTCAATAGAAGGAAACTTCTTATCAAGTGACTCTGGTATAGCCTCAGAATTCGAAAGCTAGCTTCCAGTGAGAGTCTATGGATGGTGTCTGAACTTTCTGGATCTATATTAAAATATTAGCCTTAAATGAATTTTTTAATTTTCTTTTTTGATATTTTTATTTTTGAGACAGAAAGCACAAGCTGGGGAGGGGCAGAAAGAGAGGGAGACAGGAACCGAAGTAGGCTCCATGCTGACAGCAGAGAGCCCAATTGTGGGCTCACGAATGTGAGAACATGACCTGAGCCAAAGTCAGAAGCTTAGCTAACTGAACCACCCAGGCGCCCCACCTTAAATGCATTCTAACGATTTTTTCTGAGGGCATATTCAACACTTTATTAGATTCTCAAAGGAATCCAATATCCTCAAAATGATGAAAATCCAGAACAGTCTCCAGATGAGTCCACTCCTACCCCATTGGAATAGACACACTGGAGACCCTCTTGGCTGATCTTCTGCAGGAAGGGACCAGCCATTCCCATCAGGTGGCCTTCTTTCCCCCAGTTTTAGGGAAACCAAATAGGGCCACTGTTTTGTCTCAAAAGCAGGAGAAGATATCACCCAGTCTCTCTCTCATGACTGCCAGCCACACGGAACACATAATGGCCTCTTCTTTTCCTCCTTTCTTGTAAAGACTATTTGAGCCTGGGCCCCAGGTCTGCCTTCTCTGGGGTTGGAGAGAGACAACAGGACCTTCCACTCCACAGGCCAGGGTCTGATTTGCAGATCCAACTCTCCTCATAGAAGGGTTGCAAGGTCTCATTTTGGGAACCCATATTAGAAGGCTGCTTGGTTTGGCCCTAGGTTCCTGCCAAATTCTTTGATTCAACTTTAGTTGGGGTCCACAGCTTTAAGAACTGGACCTCCATGGGGCGCCTGGGTGGCTTAGTCGGTTAAGCCTCCGACTTTCGCTTAGGTCATGATCTCGCGGTTCGTGGGTTCGAGCCCCGCGTCGGGCTCTGTGCTGACTGCCAGCTGGGAGCCTGGAGCCTGTTTCAGTCTGTGACTCCCTCTCACTCTGACCCTCCCCTGCTCATGCTGTCTCTCTCTCTCTCTCTCTCTCTCTCTCCTAGAAAGAAATAAAACATTTAAAAAAAAAAAAAAAAAGAACTGGACCTCCATGAATATTGTTGATCCCCTCCCCTTGGTTTCAGTGTTTCTTCTTCACTAGTAAGAACCCAGAAGGGTAGATGAGTGCATACCTGGGAATGCAGAACTGCAGTAGGAACCTCTAGAATAGCCTTGCAATTTACAGAGTGTTTTCACATCGATTATTTCCCTTATTCTATGCAATAACTCTTTGAAACTTAGGTGAAGTAATATTGTTATTTATATATAAAAATGCTTGGGTGTGGGTGGCTGCTATATTACAAGGGTGAGGATCACATGCAGATCATTTGATTTCAAATGCATTGCCCTTCGCATTTCCTTATCTCAACAAATATGAAGCCAAGGGTCAGTCCTTGGCTTGTGTTATGTGCCGCTATGGGCCATTCAGAGATCAGGATCTGATGAGAATCTGACATCCTTTCAGGAACGTGCTATAAGTGGCCACCTTTTAGGGAGTCCCTTTTCTCCTGAAACTTAAATATGTAGCATTGCCTTCCTTAGATCATGTGCATCACTTCTGTGACCTTAACTGGCAACACAAAGTAGAATTTAACTCACAGAAATATACAGAAGTAGGGGCGCCTGGGTGGCTTAGTCGGTTAAGCGTCCGACTTTGGCTTAGGTCATGATCTCGCGGTTCGTGGGTTCGAGCCCCGCGTCGGGCTCTGTGCTGACTGCCAGCTCAGAGCCTGGAGCCTGTTTCAGTCTGTGACTCCCTCTCTCTCTGGCCCTCCCCTGCTCACGCTGTCTCTCTGTCTCCTAGAAATAAATAAAACATTAAAAAAAAAAACTAAAAAAAAAAAAAAGAAATATACAGAAGTAGATATTAGAATGGGTAAAAAGAATACCGATGCCTTAATTCCCACATATGTGTGCCAGAGAAAGAAACTAAATTAACTAGTTCTCTAACCGAATGATACTAATGTCTCTTTGGCTGAGAAGCAGGATGTACGTCCTAAAGGTCTGTAAGGGTAATTGGGAGATCAGGCCTCCATATTGAATGAGCCACCCTTTAATATGCTTTTTATTACATGTACATTTGTCTAAATTCCCACTCGTTTCCTTTGTTATTAAGCATCTTCATGTCTTTATCAGTCTCTCTCTCTCAGGCCATTCCATCCGAAACTCCTCCTGCTTTTCTCCTCTCATGTCACAGCCAGAAGTCCCCTCCTTTCCTCTTTTCTCTCCTGGACTCTGAGGGATCTGGCCTTGTATGTGAGTGCTCTCACAGGCTGCTTTTGGGTGGGAGAATTTTATAAGGAGAGACAAGAGAAACGCGACAGCTATCTCGACTAGAGAGATTGGTCAATAAGCGGGATGTGAAACAGGGGATTAATTTGTGACGAAGAACATAGGCTCCGGAGACACATCTGTGGATGCTCAATATTCAATCCCAGCCCTGCCACACACATACTTTGCACAGATCTCTTAAACGGGTTAAGCATCGGCATGCTCCTTGGTCAACATGGAGCTGATAAGGCCTGCTTCCAGCTGGCCCAAGTGCATTGGTGTTTACAATTAACTGACCACAGCTAGTTATAGATTTCTTTATTCCTTCTCCACTCCCACTGCTTTACTTGGCTAGCCTAAAAACATAAAAATAATAACAACAATTAAAAAGGTCTTCTCCCTCTTGTTACTAAGAGATTAAATGAAATAACATACGTAAAATGATTCCACAGCGTCTGGTAGATAATAGGCGTTAAATAAAGGAAAAACATAATCACCACTATATTCTATGAAGATTTCCTTAGCCAGGAGTGAGTCTTCCCAAGCCCTGTAGCTTTTCTGCTTATGCTAAAAGATGCTGTTTTATAGCCATTTATTTCAGTTATTGGTTCAGTTATTGTGTACCAACTCATCTACTGCTCTTGAAGGAACACCTGTCATCTTATATAACTCTGCATTTTCCTTAGTGCTCTACAATTTGCCTAAATATCCCATAATATTTGTTGAAAGATAAAAGGGATTTACTTGCATTCAATACCATGTCCTCACCAAGACTGATCTCATCATTTAGCTATGACACATGCCCTTCACATTCAAAGTTGATGCCTCTGCTCTGTCTAGAAAGGAGGCATTTGTTCCACAGAACCCATATCATGATGATGGCCCCCAGCTTCACTGCTGGGGCTTACTGATGAAATAAATGAAATAATGAAATTAATGAAATAATGAAACAGAGCTGCAGAACCCTGGTTAGGCTCAGCAGCTTGAAGAAAACACAGTGGAAAGGCACGGGGCTCACTCCACCTTCCCCTTGTCAGCATTGCATTCAAGGGGCCCAACTGAGCAGGCCTTCTGGATGCTGACTTCCTAAGCCAAAGGACATCAGCCTGAGATGGAGGTTTTATTCCTCCAACATTTCACAAAAGTCTGAATTATTTGACTCAGTATTTAGTTTTTTGGAGGGGGAGAAGGATCAATAAAAAAGGGGGGGAGGGGAACCGCTTGATCATTGATCTTCCCACAAAGCGTATTTTGAATAAGCTGCCCTTCCTTATCAGTAAAGCCCAGTTAAGATATACAGGGGTGAAGGTACCAAACCAACCGTTTTTCTGATGGTCAGTGTGAATTTGGCTTTCCCAAAATGTACATTTCATCAGATTGTCCATGGCTCAAAAAGGCACTAAATTTTTAAGTGAAATTTTATTAAGATATTCATAAATAAGAAAGTGCTTTTATGAGACGAGGAAGATACATTCATTCTATCTAAGCAGAAAATACACTTTTTTAACTACTAAGCAATCTGAGGTTTTTTGTTTCTTTTTGCTTTTGTTTTAGTTTTAAGTGCCAAATGACCTCTGCAAAGAGTCTTCCTAGTGATTCTGAATGAATCAGTAGCTGGCATTGCCCTTTAGCAGTCCCCATTGAAGACTCGTCTGCAAGACGGCCTGACTTGATTAAAATCCAGTGACCGTATGTGTCTTCATACTGCAGGAAACCTTGCAGAATGTGCCTGGTGTGCTGAGAAAATCCCATGTTTTGTAAATAAGCTCCCTCAAGTCTGATCTGAAAGTGCTCTCTTCCTGATTTCATCAATAAGGTTACTATGTGACTTTAAAAAATTCCACTGCTCTAGGAAAACTTCTGTTTCCTTTTATGCCCAGATTTAGCAGGTTTTTCAAAGCCCTTCTTATTAAGAAAAGTTGTGGCTGGAAAAATGGATAAGTAGTTACAACTATTCCAGGAAACTATAAATATTCTGGTTTAAGCCATTTAAGAAATTATCCTCTCCTTTATTGTCTCCCAGGGCCCACCTACAACCGGGTGCTGCCCTCCCAAAGTGAAGTGGATGGTCCTAAATGATCATAGGTGGGTTTTAAAAAATAAACACAAAATTAGTTTCACACCTACTTAGACAGCTTAGAATTTTAATGTGTGAAGTATGCCAGGACTCTGCAGTGAAATAAAGCTTTGCATTCAAACTGATGTCAGCCAATCAGAAAACAGTACAGAGCGCTGCCCATTTCATAATTAGGGAGCATTACTCCAAGTTCTAGATTCTACTTATTAATGAATAAAGCATTTCTTGACCCAGTTTTGCCATTTATTCATAAGGACCTTGTTTTCAGAAAGTGTTAAAATAGCATGAAAGCCCTGATTTATGCCCACCAAATCCAGGAAATTCAAAGTTAATCCTCAGAACTATTTGTGTCTAGTTTTGCAGCAAACATTCTATATAAAACTGAGCTCTGTTCAAGGATAACAGAGGAAAGAGATGGCGGCAGGCTTCTCTGCAAGCTTGACGTTTTCAGCTTCAAAGCTTTAGATTGTATGCTGACATGCTTTCTACTGCATTTCTGCCTCTGCTGCAGCCTTATTTCAGTCTTGCTCACCTGACCTTGGTTATACCTTTTGACATCCGTGGGTCTTCATCAGACAGACAGGAGCAATGGCAACTTTGACTGAGAGTCTCATGGGGGTGAGAACCCTCAAATTGCAGGAAGTGATATCATTTACAAAAGGTTCCCTTTTTCCTCCTTTCCCAAATTCCTCTCCCTGGAACCATTTTTAGACATATCAGATATTGACAAAAGGTTCTGAGTGAAAAGAGAATAATACCAAAAACCATTGGAACATGATTCAAGAGACCATCATTCCTATTCCCTCCCCCCTAGAATGCCAACCAGTCCTCTTCATCAAGATGGGCAAAACCTTGCTCATCCATCCTATAAATGTCATTCAGAGGCCACTGCTTTCAGGAGATTATCCCTGTCTTTGTGTCCCAATTTCCCCAAGCATGACATTAATGGAAAAGATTCCACTTTCAAAGGTTTCCTCCAGTCCTGGAATGCTGTCTCTTTGTAACCTCCCCAGTACACAGTGATTCTCCAGCTTTGGACATCAAAAATATTCTTCTGTTCACTTGTACACAACACTTGTGGATTATGCTAGCTCAAGCTCAAGTCCCAGCTTTACCGTATGCTAGCCGGGAGACTCTAAGCAAGACACTTAGTTAGTCTCTATGCTTCAGTTTCCTCATCCATAAAGTGCTGGTCTTGATGGTGTGTGGCATACACTTTAGAGTTGTTTCAAGGATTTCAGGACAGAACAGCTCACTACAGTGGCTGACAATAAGTGCTCAGTAAATTGTGGCTAGAGCTACTTCTAGCTGTATTTTCAAGCATAAGTTCCCTGTCATTCCAAACAGGATCATAAGCTACTTGAGATCGAGAACACATGATGTCTGTATACCCCATCTTGCTTATTATAATGGCCTTTAATAGGAATTCAATGGTAGTTTGTTGATTTCTTGATAATTACAGCTTTGTGTCTGATTTTCAGTCATTAACTATCCTGTATTGAGTTTTCCTATCTCTGAAGATATAAATCCTGTCGATTCAACTCTTAAAACTGTAAGAAATCTGCCCAAAAAAATTATTACAAGTAATAAAGTATTCAGTTAAGTTACAGGATACAAAATCAATGCCCAGAAACTGATGGTGTTTCTATACACTAATAACAAAGTAGCAGAAAGAGAAATTAAGAATAAATCCCATTTACAATCACACCAAAAAAGATAAAATACCTAGGAATAAATTTAATCAAGGAAGTGAAAGACCTGTACTCTGAAAACTATAAAACACTGAAGAAAGAAACTGAAGACGACACAAATGAATGGAAAGCTATTCCATGCTCATGGATAGGAAGAATAAATATAGTTAAAATGTCATTCCTACCCAAAGCAATCTACAGATTTAATGCAATCCCTATGAAAATACCAACAGCATTTTTCACAAACCTAGAACAAAATGATACAAAAATTGGTATGGAACCACAAAAGACCCCAAATAACCAAAGCAATCTGGAGAAAGAGCAAAGCTGAAGGTATCACAATCCCAGATTTCAAGATACACTGCATGTCTATAGTAATCAAAAACAGGGTGGTACTGGCACAAAAACAGATATGTAGATCAATGAAACTGATAGAGACCCCAGAAATAACCCATGTTATATGGTCAAGTAATCTACTTCAAAGGATGCAATAATATACCATGGGGAAAAGACAAAGTCTCTTCAAAAGGTGGTGTTGGGAAAACATGGACAGCTACATATAAAAGGATGAAATAGGACCACTTCCTTACACTAAACACAAAAATAAACTCAAAATGGATTAAAGAGCTAAATGTGAGACCTAAAACCATAAAGCTCCTAGAAAAAACATAGGCAATAATTTACTTGATATTGGTCTTTTTTTCTAGCTGGGTCTAGAAACATTTTTCTAGATAGGTCTCCTCAGGCAAGGGAAACAAAAGTAAAAATAAGCTATTGGGACTACATCAAAATGCTTTTGCATAGTGAAGGCAACCATCAACAAAATGAAAAGGCAACCCAATGAATGAAGATGTTCACAAATGATATATACAATAATGGGTTAATATCCAAAGTATATGAAGAACTTCTAGAATACCAAAAAATAATCATTATTATTCTCTGATTTAAAAATGGGCAGAGGACCTCAATAGACATTTTTTCAAAAATGACGCAGATAGCCAATAGACACATGAAAAGATGTCCAGCAAAACTAATCAGGGAAATACAAACTAGGGGCTCCTGGGTGGCTCAGTCAGTTAAGCATCCGACTTCAGCTCAGGTCATGATCTCACGGTTCACAAGTTCAAGCCCCGCATCAGGTTCTGTGCTGACAGCTCAGACAGAGCCTGGAACTGCTTCAGATTCTGTGTCTCCCTCTCTCTCTCTCTGTCCCTCCCCAACTCATGCTCTGCCTCTCTCTCTCTCAAAAAGAAATAATAAAGCATTTTTTTTAAAAAAAAAAAAAAAGGGAAATACAAACTAAAACCATAATGAGATTATCACCTTACATCTGTCAGAATAGCTAAAATCAAAAAGAAATAACAAGTGTTGCTCTGGGTGCAGGGAAAAAGGAACTCTCATACACTCTTGGTAGGAATATAAATTGGTGCAGCCACTGCTGTAGCAACACAGTATGTAGGTTCCTCGAAAAATGAAAATAGAAATATCATATGTCCCATAATTCTACTACTAAGTATCTACCCAAGGAAAATGAAAATACTAATTCGAAAAAGATATATGCACCTCTATATATTAATACAGCATTTTTCACAATAGTCAAGATATGGAAGCAATCCAAGTGTCCATCAACAGATGAACGGATAAGGTAGATGCGGCATGTGTTTATGTGTGTATATACACATACACACACATCTCATACACACACACACACACACACACACACAAATAGGATATTGCTCAGTCATAAAAAAGAATGAGATTTTCACCATTTGCAACATGGATGGACCGAGAGGGTTTTACGCTAAGTGAAATAAGCAAATTGAGAAAGATAAACACCATATGATTTCACTTATATGTGGAATCTAAAAGGCAAAACAAAACAAAAAGGAGAAATAGACCCATAAATACAAACTGATGGTTGCCAGAGGGGAAGGGGGTGGAAGGATGGGCAAAAGGAGTGAAGAGGAATAGTAGATATAGGCTTCCAGTTACAGGATGAATAAATCACAGGGATAAAGGGTACAGCACAGAGAATATAGACAATGGAATTGTAATAGCATTGTATGGTGACAGATGGTAGCTACATTCGTGGTGAGCATAGCATTAAGGTATAGAGTTGTCTAGTCACTATGCTGTATGTACAATGTAATATTGCATTGTCAACTATACTTCAATTTAAAAAATCCTATATGCAGATAATTATCCACGACAGTAGTTTAAATTGTTTCTAATTCCACTGCTATGTAAATAATTTTAGAAGAGCCATATGAAAGCAAGAACATGCTGTAAATGGGCTGGGCCCTGCCCTGTTCGGAAGGCACAGTCAGAAAGGGCTAACGGGAACTTGAGGTCAGGCTGGTGGGAAGCCACTGTGTTTCTTGACACAATGAATATTCTAGGGTTTTGAGTGTGTCTATGTGTTTGTGTTAGTCATTAGTTTGTGAAAGAAGGGAGGAGGGGTGGGATGGAGAGAGAGAAGAGCAAGTGGAAAGAGGTAGAAAGAAAGAAAGAAAGAAAGAAGGAAAGGAAGGAGGAAGAAAGCAAAAGATGAGAATGGAGAAAAGAAAGATGGAGAGGAAGGTGTTCTGCAAGGGATCTGGGGAGAGGGAAGGAATGGGGTGATAAAAAGAGCAAAGCCTACTATGGTTCCAAAGCTGCAGAGAAGGCTCTAAGACTAAATGTGCATGCTGCTTACATGCTTACCTTTCTTATTAAATGTTAACAGGAGGCCCGGGAGTAACTTACAGAGGGTTTCACTCTGAAGCTGAAACGTGGCCAGATACTCAATTACATGTCTATTCTTATTTGATGGAGATTTCCATTGTGGAAGAGAAGACAATGGGTTCTCAGGCTAAAGGAGCTGCATTAAATCATCATTTCTAGTCTGACATTTTTGCAGGGGCCTCTTCGGAGGCAGGTGTGTATATGCAATAGACATGTGTTTTTTAAAGACTTTTACCAAGTGCTCTTTCCCCTGCTCCACGCATCAGAGACTTCTAAAATTCCAGGTCTGGCAAAGGAAAAAGAAAGGGCTGGTGTGACTTCCCAACTGAATGAGCCTCCAGAGGAATCGGCACTATTTCATGACAAATTTTCAACAGTCTACATGGACATCTTCTGGGTTGCTAAGTAGTCAGCCTTTTAGCTGACTTAAGAATGCAGTGCTCTTAACCAAACGATGGCCCCATTGGGGAAACCAATCAGACACCAGGCTTAAAACCTCAAAAGTCATGTGAATAGTTTTCTGTGACTCTGAGGTAAAGGGTGGCATTGTCAGGAATTAGCCAACCTTTCAGGCAGACTGGAGTAGGTAGAAATTGATTAACGCACCAAAGTCCCATTACACCCACATTTGGGAAAAAAAAGTCACTGCTTTGTATCTGCATAGGCAGCTCATCTCTGTGGGCTACAAGGATGTTCAGTGAAGACTCAATCTGGGGCATTAGCAAAGATCCCTGTAAGATATAATTTTCAAAGTTAGAAAGATCACAAGTGGGTTTGTTTTTGAGGTTTTTTGGGGTTTTTTTGTTTGTTTGTTTTTTGCTTTTTTTCACTGCAAATGTAATCAGCAAGCCTTGTGGTGGCTGCTTCTCTGACAGGTACTCAGATTTACTGGAATGCCTTAGCTCCCACAAGGGAGGAAATCATTCCCTGTGAATTCCTCGTCCTGCAGGTTACTGAAATGTAGCCATTTCCTCCTGTTGCTGAGCACCCTCCCTGACCATCCCTCCAAGGGCTACATTCCTTGCTGCGGAGCTGTGGACATCCCTGGCCTGTTTCCAAGGAGGCACATAGCAGGAGACTCTTGTGCCTGCGTACTTGGCCAAGAACTTTTCACTCTTAGAAAACATATTGGCCTCTAGAATTTCAGTGCCATTTGAAAACAGATACTTCAGTTTTCAAGGCGATCTCTTGTGAAACATGTGGCTCTCTAGTCATGGCTTATCACAAGATGGAAAAGCAGAAAGCAACAAGGGTTAAAAAAGGTGGAATTTACGTGAGCCTCTCCATATGTGTTTTCATTGCATGACTAGGGAACGCAGGACAGTCTGCAATACTGTGGTGTCAGGGGTCAGATGGCTGAAGTTTGAATCACAACACTACCACTTCTCGTTATGGACCTTGGGTTCAGAGTCTCCATTTCCTCATTTGTATAAAGTAGATTCAAAGAAAAATCACTACTCCTGGGGTTGTGAGGAGAATAAAATGACATAAGGTATAGAAGAAGCCCAGTAGAGAGGGAGCAGTCGATAAGAAAGCCTTCCCTGATGTAAGGTCAGACCGGTTAAAGGACTTGATATCAAAAGAGAGTCATTATGGGGACTAAAATTCATGTTTCCTAACCTGTTTAATGACCTGTTAAACTAAATCACCTCCCTACCAAGTGGCTGCTTTTCTCCAAAGATTTTTAAAGAACTTAATCCTCATGTCATGTTACAGTCAATTGGCTCAAGAATGTAAAGTTTTTTTTACCTTAACTTGGGAAAGTTTGAGTTTATTAAAAAAAAAAAAAGGGGGGGTATGTCTTGCTTGCTCCCTGAGGCTTTAGTCTAGCCCCATCAGCCCTTGGATATTTGGTCCTCCCCCCTACAGGACCCTTCCTGACTCTTCTTCAAGCCCCGCTTCTCCCTCCAAGTTCAGATTAAGATCTCTGTAGCCCACTCCTAATCAATACACCCCTCCTCATTTCCTCCAAAACACATCGAATTTATGGACTGTAAGAAGCAATTTTACATTTAATTACATCTTATTATTCTTATTGGTTTGTGGACTAATTGTACCTCCAGCTAAGTAAGTTCTTTGAGTACAAAGACCATTTCCTGCATTCTTCGGCACAACTGCTGACCTAGCTTTCAGCACAGAGTAGGTGCTCCATAAATGCTTTCTAGTGAACCAATAATTAACAATGGATGCAGTTTTTATCACAACTACCATTGACCTTTACATCCGCCACCTACATAGTGTCCACCAATGAGGCTTCAACTGTGGCAATATTTCTGGTCTCTCACACTCGACCTCTGACCTATGCTTACTATCTATCACTGTCCTATAGCATCAGCAACAAGGTGACTAAAGCATGTTTCTAGTTCCTCAGCACAGAACTGGAGTTGCACAGTCCTCCTGGGAAGGATATGTGGCAACCAGATAGGTGAGTATGTGATTTTTACTCTAAGAAATAGAGCCAAAGCAGAACATGTTATTAGGGTCCCACCTGGATGCTTTGGAGCTCAACTTCAAATCATACGACACATCTGTAGAATTCATAGGAGCAAGAAGCATGAGGAAGTCAGCCTGGGATACAAACTAAGTGTTTCTTGAGGAGGGCAGTGCATGCCCATTGAAGGAAACGGAGACATAATGCAGTCTATACAGTGCAGAACAGGAGAAAAAATATCGGTATAAATGCTTCCAGTTTTGTTTCCAGGTGAACACATGTATTTTTCTTTTTTAAACACTGGGATCATAATGCACATAATGTAGTTACGAAATGACATGTTGATTTCAACAATCATTATTTTTATGTCCTTCTATATTCTACAAAACTACTTTTAACTGCTACCTAGTATCCATTGGGAGGATGAATTTTTACAAGATTTCCATTTTATGCTATTAGAAATCCTGAGTTGTAATTTTATAGCTAAACCTTTTGTGTGCTTTTCATTATATCCTTTAGGAGAAACTCCTGGCAGTGGAATTTCTGGTGCCAGCAGTTCTTATTCTCTTAACTCCAGGGTTTCTGTCCAATTACTGGTCTGTTTCTGATCTTCTTTGTGCTAAGTATCTTTTCTTTCCTTTGAATCTCCAGTTCCACTCCCCGTCTCTCTTCTTTGTCTCAGGCTATGGATCTGCATGGACTTCAGGGACCAATTGCCAAGCCATCTTGCTTCTGGTTGGGTTTAAGCACTGAGGCGTGAAGCAAGACAATGAGCAGAAGGATGCAAAGAGGAGAGTGAAGTTGGCATACTTACTCCCTTGACTCCTCTTTCACCTGGAAGGTTGGCCTTGAACTAGTTGCATCCCTCAACTGAGCATCACAACTCCTGGCAGGCAGCATTCCCCACAAATCTCCTCTCCCTCTCTCTCCAGGTTCTGGTAATGGCTCCCTCCCCTCACCTCATCAGACATGACAGGGAAGAAAGAGTCCACTGTTAGGTAGCCCCACAGTGAGGCACTATCCCCTGGGGTTTCCCTCCTCCCTGCCCAAGCCTATATAAGTAGTCCATTTATTAAAAGCCCAAATTCCCTAAATTGAGTGTGCCTTTAGTTCCCTGCCCTGCTACCGAGTCATCCCCTTTATGGCAAAATTCCTTACTTATGGACAACGCTTCCTCCCTTTCCTATCTTGAAAAATTCCATCACGCTTCTATTCCACCATGATCACAAAACAGCAACGTGCCCCACTGTGCCAAGCCTAAAGCAGACGTCAGTTCTCATCTGTCCGGGCCTATCAGCAGCACTTGGCCCAGTGAATCTGTCGTACTTCTTCAAGCACTTCGTTCACTTCACTGAAAGGACATTATTTGTGGTTCTCCATCATCCTTTGCTGGTTCTTCCTTACCTTCCTTAACCTCTAATGCTGAAATTATGTGTCCCAGTCTTTGGACCCTTTCTCTGTTGATACTTATTCTTGGTGATTGCATTTAGTTCCATGGCTTTAACTATCATCTCTATACCAGCTATTCCAGACACAATCAGTTCATTCTTAAAACAAGAGCCGTTTGAACTGTGGTCCACTTACATGCAGAATTTTTTCAATAAGTACAGTAGAAGGTATTTTCTCTCAGGATTTTCTTAACATTTTCTTTTCTCTAGTTTACGTTATTATAATAAGTATCTGACACGTATGACATACAAAATATGTGTTAATCAGCTGTTATCAGTTAAGACGTCCAGTCAACAGTAGGCTGTTAATAGTTAAGTTTCAAGGGAATCAAAAGCTATAGGTGTGTTTTCGATTTTCTAGCAGGAGTGGTGGGGCAAGGATGGGGCGGCACCCCTCACCCCTGCAATTCTGTATCCAGTCTGTGCCTCTCCCCTAACCTCCAGACTGTATAAGCAACTACTGACCATCTCAACCAAAACTCAACTCTATTTTTTTTTTATGTTTTTAACATTTATTCAGTTTTGAGAGACAGAGAATGAGTGGGGAAGAGGCAGAGAGAGAGGGAGACACAGAATCTAAAACAGGCTCTCAGCTCTCAGCACAGAGCCCGATGCGGGGCTCGAACCCACAAACCGTGAGATCATGACCTGAGCTGAAGCTGGATGCTTAACTGACTGAGCCACCCAGGCGCCCCAACTCACCTCTATTCTCAAATGTAGAAAATCTAACACTTGTGTTTTGGGTTTTGTTTTGACCTGCACGTGTGCAGATGGCAACTCCATCCGCCTAGGTTCTCAGGCCAAAACACTTTGGAGCCATCTTTCATTCTCCCATACTACATATCCAGTTTCTCAGGAAATCCTGTGGACTTTGCCATCAAAATGTCCAGCAATCCTATGGCATCTCACAGCTCTCCCCAGCATAATTTCTCACCTTGTGAGAGAAACACCTCTGGTCTTTCTTTCAAGTGTCACTCTTGCTTGCTCCATCCTCAACAGACTCCTAAAACAGCTAGGTTCTGTCATCCATCTGCTCAAGACTCTAATGGCTTCCCATCTCATTCAGAAGAATGCCAGTGTCTTTTCCAATGATTTGTGAGGCCCTAAAACATCCTGCCTCAGGGGTATGTCTCTAATAGCTCTCTCTCCATCACAGATGGTCTTTGGTAGTTCTTAAACATACTGAATATGCTCTCACCTAAGGGCCTTTGCATTTACCATTTCCTCTTCCTGGAACATTGTTGAAATGTTATGCCAGATATTCACAGAGATTGCTTCCTGGGTTTATTTGCCTACTTCAGGCTTCCCAAAATGACCTCATCTTGAAAAGCACACAACTAGTCTCACCTCAACTCTCCCTGAACTTGCTCCTGTTTTCATAGCAGCGATCACCACTTGCCATATTTTAGGTTTGTTTTTTATGCCTTTATAGCCCTTTTCTTGCCCCTAGAATTAAGCTCATTGAGAGCAGAAAAAAATTTGTTCCCTACTGTATCCCCAGCACTTAGAGCTCTGCCTGGCGCAGAGAAACACATTTAATCAATAAACAGACGAATGAAAAGAAATGATTATTTAAACATATGCAAATTAGAGAAAATAGTGTAATGTATCTGCATTTATTCATCAGTGAAGTCAACAATTATTAATACACAGTTGATCTTGTTTTGCTCTTCCTTCTCAACTTCCCTCCAACCACATCCTACTAGACAGTTATAAACCAAACCCCAGATGTCCTGTCATTTCATCTGTAAAATGTGTATTTTAATTGTCTTCCAAAAATGTATAGTATGAGAAATGTTTAAAAGGCCAGCTTCCTCATCTCCTGCTCATACTAGCAGATATGACTGTACAAAAATAATCTTTGCCAATTTTATTGCTGGAAAAATCTCAATTCTTTTATTTTCAATTAACAAGAATGAATAAAAGAAAGTCCTTGAGGTCTGTGATGATATTCTCTTCTTGCTCTACGACCTCCAGAGATTGCAAGATACTGATTCCAAGATACTAACAGACAAACATGTATTAAATTAAATCTCTCCTTCTCTTTTTAAAGGTTTATCTCGCATAATTATGCATCATGACTCATATAAGATCAGAGCCCGATCTTAATCATCTCAGTGCATACTACTAAAAGGCATAGTAGAGGACCTAACTTTTTGAGGAAAAAAAAAATCTTTTTAACAGAATGAGGGTCTAGAGTGAAGAAAGAACTGGCTGACAAAAATGTATGTCTCTAGCCAGTGTCTTTTTCAATGGGTCATCTCTATAGATAACCTTATTTTAAAAAAATCTTTCTGGAGAGCTCCCTCCATCTTTGAAGTCATCTTCCAATTCTGGAAGGAGAAATCTTGTCCAAGGTGCCCCTGGGCATCTCGTCTGCTGAGGGACTGGAGACAGATTGTACCCTGGCAGGGCAGGGAGGGTTCAGGTCGGCGGCTCTGGCAGCCACACAGAGCAGCTCTGTGACTCTCTCTGGAGAAAGCCTTCTGTTCTCATAAGTGTTAGCATATTAAGCATCTACCGCACGGAATGGGATGGGGAGGAGTTTGGAAAAGAAAATGAGAAGACAAATGGGGATATTTAAAAGCAGAAAAGAAAATCCAGTGCTCAGAACAGCATTCTTTAACTTAGGCCAGTTATAAATTTTCTCTCTTGTTGATTTCCTGTCTTGGAAAGAACCCATTAATGGGGAGGAAAAAAGGTACAGGCTAGAGGTTCAACCACATTTTGTTTTGTTTCTTGGTTTTTTTTGTTTGTTTTTTTTAAATGGTAAGTCTGGTATCATTCATAACTGTGGAATGTAAAGGAAGATTTGAAAAATCTCATTTTGTCCTTTTGCCAAAAAGCTTGAGTCCAACCTATTTAAAAGACACAAAAATAAACTTACAATCCGGGCGGAGGTTAAGGAAGTGCTTTTCTTGCCTTTCCCCCTACTCGCTTTACCAGCAGAGCTTGAAGCTTCTCAGTCTGTCGTCACGTTTAACTCAACTTCTTTCCTGCCAAGAATCTGATGGCTGGGTTTCCGGTTTGACTGAGAGTAGGAAAAATCTTCGTTGTAACTCGGAGACCCCATGCAACTAGATTTCTGGATGGGAAATTTATTGCTTGTCCTCATTGACAGATACAACGGCGGTCAACAATTTCCATACTCCATGTGAATGGCATTTCTAATGGAGTTTCCCAGCAGCTCCTCCAAGCACCTGTGGCTCCTGTCTTTCACAGTTCTGAGGTTCAGACCCAAGCAGAGTGGTCTTCCCATGTGTGCCCCCAAGTCCTTCAGAACTCTCTCAAAGTAGCTGCCATCCAAAGTTCACAGATTGGCCTTCTAGAGTATCTGCCCAGAGCCTCTTAAGAACATAAATCTGAGTAATACTTTAAGTGACAGACTGCTGGCTAGTCTCTCAGCACCCTGGACTTAACCAAGATAGATAGCACTCCACTAGTTCTACCTTGGCTCGCTGAGGGGTAGGGGGTGGCGTGAGTACTCAATCCCCAGAGGAGTTCTCTCCCAGACAGGTGTAAATCATTTTAGCCCCAACACAGAGCACTGGATCTGTCTATGCAAGAACACAGCCTGGAAAGGAATGAGAGGAAAGAGAGGAAGGGAAGGGAGGAAAGAAGCGAAATATCTACTGCTTTCATTATGTATGTTTCTTGGTGTCACTGCAGAGACTGAAGATGGCAGATAATGTGAAATAGGGAATCTTCATCTACTTGACAGAGGTAGAAAGGTTTCAGTAGTACTTCAAATTACATAGCAGACATGTTTCTAGAAATCACTTCTCCTCTTTTAATAAATTCATATTTTCAATATACTGGGAAAACTGCCTACTTAAAGAATTCATATTAGAAATTTAAAAAGTGAAAACTCTTTTTTAAAGTGAGAACAATCACTTATTTTATCTTGTTTTATTAATGTGGCATTCTCCCTCACAAGTTAGATAAAAACCAGGATTAAAAGTGCTATGCTTAAAGAGAACATGCCTCAGAAGTTAAAGTAGATAGTTCTACTCAGTCTTCAAGACAGCTGGATGAGGAAACAATACACTGACTCTGACTCGGGCCAACCACACAGTTTGCAAATGGTTGACGTGACTAAAACCTGGGTCCCCTTTGAGAAAAAGGAAAAAGTTCACTTAATGAATGCTTCATTTAATGAATTATTTAGGAATAAACTTTCAACAGTGAAGTTCCCATTTAAAAAAAATAATAAATGCAGGGCCACCTGGGTGGCTCAGGTCATGATATTCATGGTTCATGAGTTTGAGCCCTGCATCAGGCTCTGTGCTGACAGCGCAGAGCCTGCTTTGGATCCTCTGTCTCCCTTTCTCACTGCTCCTCCCCTGCTGGCTCGCTCTCAAAATAAATAAACTTAAAATAAAAATAAAAGAAATGAAAATACTTTTGAAAATAACAAATATTTGAAGATAAAGCATTACACAGACTGCCTTCTGTTCCTCAAACTTCTCCCTGCTCTCTTCTTCCATTCTTTGGCACCAATCGTTTTCCATTCTACTCCAGTTCCTTCTAAAGCTATCACTTTCTACTCTATTAAAAGTGAATCACTTAATATCAGCTAATTCAAGAAAACCTTAATATAACAAGTTTCAGGGTATCACCCTAAGCAACACGGCATTAAAAAGATTTTTAACGCACTGAAGTTTTTGCTTCCTGTAAATAAAACTTCAGACATAAATAAACAGATATCTATTTTTTTCAAATTGTGAGGCTCTTCATTCATGGCTTCTTGGTGACAGGGTGAGGGGCAGAGTTAGCCCAGGTAACTCTTGTGTACTTACTGGAGCACCATGTTCTATCTGAAGCTTTCTTTCTGGCACCTTCTTCCCTGACTCAATGCCTATCTGTACCCTCTCCGCTTTCAACCTCACTATTCTCAATACAGCTCCTCCTCCTCCCCTCATAAGATTCACATTTGACTTTGCTTCTGATGCTATTTTCATACTACGAAACTTATCTCATGTGAATTGGCAAACTTAAGAACTGACTCAAATATGCAATGAACATGTGCACAATTTATTCAACTCATTAATTAATGAGGACACCAGTAGATGGTAAAGTTGTTTCAAAAAACATTGTAAGGAACTATTTCCAGGCAGCGTGAAATACAAAAATGAGTATCAGAGGAAGCCAGTTTGACACAAAACTGATTAATATCCTATAAGGCAATAAGCCATTGTATATCTTTTCACCAGACGGAAATCAGCTGCATCTCTATAGAACAAAAACTACATGTAAACATGCGACTCCACCACATGGGGTCTGGGCACCAATTAGTAATAATTTCAAAGTCAAATAATAGTACATTGGCCCATAAAATCAAATAATTAGAGGATGGGACTAAAATAGGACATTAAAAGACAATGTGGCTCTGGGCCTTATTTTGGATAATTTTCCTTGAAAGTAGGAATGCAGGTCCTATTGCTTTATGATTATCTCAATCTGGTGTGTAAAGTTTCCAGCAATATTTCATAAAGGTCATTAGAACATAGGTTTTCATTAGCTGAGCTATCAGTGCACCCCATGCATATACTTTTTAACAAAAAGGTAGGAAACATGTTCAACTGAAAACATTTGCTAAAGAACCCATCTGTCATACAGACGGTGGAACTCATCCGACTGCTGCCCCCAGGGAAGATCATGAAACAGACAATCTGAGTCATCGGGAACCATGCCCGATATGGATCGCAGCAAGCTAGAGGCTGGGAAATGGACTTAAAAATCAAGGAGGATGCAGGGTTGGGAAGCCATAAAGCAAAGCCTGAGGCTAGAATAAGTCAGATGTCAATAGCCAAGATCTTAATGAACCAATAGGCCTTAAAGGTCAGGGCAGATGGGGTAGACAGGGCCAAAATACTTAGACTAAATCAAGGGCACTACCTAAGAAATGTGAGCGCTTTGACCTTAGACTGTACTTGACACCCCTCATCTACCCACACTAGAAAGGTTGCTTAACACCAGGGCAGAAGCCTCCATCCCAGGGTCAAGTGCTGCAAAACTATGTGGCCTCTGCTATCTGCTCCACTGGTTAGAAACCAGAGATAAATTTTTACAGCAAAAAAAACTAAGAGACAGAAGAATAGTATTCCTGTGTCCTGAGAGTGCTAGTCAAGTGGTCTATTACCCTCTCAAACTAAATTGCCTATAAAAGAGAAAACTAAAATGAGGTTAATGCCTCCAGAAATAGATTTCTGATTTCTGAATTATTTCCAAGTATCTCCCTGGTGTCACTGAAAGTGTAATTCCTATTTTTGTACAAACAAGAATCTTAAGTCTATTTTGCATTAATAAGTAAAGATAATTTGAAAATGAATCAGTGAAATTAATTAGTGTAGAAAATTAACATGTGGAGTCGATATCTTTTAAAGTAACTACCCCAAACATGACCATTTTCTTCTAAGAATTACATCCCCCTCTCTTTCCATAAGCTTGGCCCTGGCTGCCATATTGACAGCATATATTCCTATCCCTCTGCCAAAGCTGGTTGAACCAGGGGTGGTACCTAACACAAGTTGAGCCAGTCAAGGTTTCTCTCTTGGGAAGCTGGAACTGGGATTCAAGATTGCTTGGCAGTCTCTGCTAGTTGCCCATATTGAGGATATGCAAATACAGGCGCTATGGGAGAGTTATCTTTTTTTCTTTTTTAATTTTTATTTATTTCTAGGAGAGAGAGAGACAGCGCGAGCAGGGGAGGGTCAGAGAGAGAGGGAGACACAGACTCTGAAACAGGCTCCAGGCTCTGAGCTGGCAGTCAGCACAGAGCCCGACACGGGGCTTGAACCCACGAACTGCGAGACATGACCTAAGCGAAAGTCGGACACTTAACCGACTAAGCCACCCAGGCGCCCCGGGGAGAGTTATCTTTTACCATTTTGCTGCCTAATACTGTAGAGACTGGCCACATGTAACCTTTTAAAGTTTAAGTTCATTAAAACTTCAGATCCTTCTTCACCCCAGACACATTTCCAGTATTCATTAGCCACTATGGCTAGTGACAACCATAAAAAACAGTGCAGTCCCAGAATATTTTTATCACTGCAGTAATTTGTTGAATAACATCAGTTTATTTACCACATCTTGGAGAAGCAGGGCAAGCCTGTGTGCAGAGACAGGAGAAGGAAGCAGAGGTGTGGACAGAAGTAGAAGAGACAAAGAAAGGTCAGGAGATCCGCTGCCTTTACTTTCTAGGTCCTTGTTCTGGTCTCCAGTAAGATCCTTGCCTTGAACCTCCAATATATGTGTCTTTATCCTGTAATCTTCCTTTCTCATTTAAGCTACTTTGTTTA
This sequence comes from Hyaena hyaena, assembly GCF_003009895.1. Taxonomy (NCBI): domain Eukaryota; kingdom Metazoa; phylum Chordata; class Mammalia; order Carnivora; family Hyaenidae; genus Hyaena; species Hyaena hyaena. Next base: position 891,313 of record NW_024081159.1, read on the forward strand.
GGATGTTTTACTTGCAATTCAAAGAAGCTTAAGATGACCTGAAATATTTTAGCCCTCCCCATCTTCTTTTCTATCCCACTGTAGTAGCTGAACTACTTGGAGAGTTAGTGATACTTTTCCGAGTTTTTGTCTATAATAGGAGAGTTTTGTTTTTTGTTTTTTTTTTTTACATTTATCTGTAGTGAAAATTCCAAGAAATTACTGAGCAAGAGGTATTTTTAATTTTAAATCTTCAAAGATAGCCTGGGCTAATTTCATGCACCCTGTGGAAAGCTTAGATGGGTTAAAGTGAGGAGTTAGGTACAGAGTTAATTAGAGGGGGACTTATTTCCTGTGTCTGGAAAGGCGCAAATAAAGTGACTCGCAAGAAGAAAGGAAGGACCGGTCAAGAGTTTCCATAAACCTGAAGCTTAGACATACAAGTTATCTCAGGAGAAAAATGCAGAGAACTGAATTTGTGTGGTTTTATTTATCTGCCTTTAAGACTTTATTTCCACTTCGTATCTCTTACTAAAACTTTTCTGGGAGAGAAAACAGTATCTGCGAACATAACCTTAGAGCACACAGACTTACAAAGCAAGAATGATCTTGACCTCAGGCAGGCACAATACCTTTGATCTTCACCAGCCACTGTAGCTGCCTGAGATTATCTCAAATGCTAACCAGCAAGAGAGCATGCCTAAAGCCGTACTAACTCTACTACCTGCCCTGTGCAATGATCCTTTACAGGCGAATGGGCTGCTGTGAAAAGTGATTAAAGTCTGCAGGAGGTAGGGAGGGGAATTTATGTCAGAGAAACAATCTGCCACCTGAAACTCCACCTGCTGCTCAGCAGAGAAGGGTCACCTCTTTTGTGCATTGACTGGTTTTTTGTTTGTAAGTTTAAGAGTAAGATCCAGAAATATAAAGAGGAGAAGAGTTGAGAGTAGGAAATCAGAGTAATGAAGAGAATCTAAGTAGAAAAAAAGAGAAAATACAGAAGCCAGAGTCTGTGAGAGGAAAAATCCAGACAGAAAACTAACAAATGTAAAGAACTGGCCTAATAAAGGCTTTATGGAAAAGAAAAGTTCCCATTCAAGTTTAAAAGTTGTCTTGATTTTGGCTCAGGTCATGACTTCACGGTTTGTGAGTTCAAGCTCTGTGTCAGGCTCAGGACATGCTAACAGCACAGAGCCTGCTTGAAATTCTCTCTCCCTTTCTCTCTGCCCCTCCCTGGCTCTCTCTCCAAATTAATTAATTAATTTTTAAAAAGTTCTATGTGAAATGTTTGATGTAAATATTAATTCCAACTTGTCTCCTATGAAAACTGTAGTAACACTTGCCCTCCCAAATGACAAAGACCTGTCTCACTGAGGGAGATGACCTTGCCTGCCATGTTCATGAGAGCTGGGACAATGACAAACACTGTCAGTGGGATGGTATTCTATGTAATTCTTCATAATCAGCACTTAACCTTTTGTCAGTGAAATAGAGGCATGGAGTAAACTCTGTGAAGCTATTTAGTCTCATAGAAAAAAAAAACCACACTTCTGTTATCTTAAAGTCAACCTTCAGATTGTCATCCAAGCAAGGTTAGGTGTTACTCAGACGTACAGGAACAATAACAATCACAATAATAGTTTTCAATCGCTATTTATTACTTCCGTTATCTTGTACTGATCTATCCATCCATCTATTCCCATCGAAGTCTCATAGCCACTGTTAAGTGGTATTGCCCCCATTTCATAGTGGGTATAACCAAAGCCAGGTGGATTAAGGAAACTGCTTATAGTTAAACAAGCAGAATTTGTATCCAGGTATACAAGTCACGGTTGCAAGAAGAAAATAGATGGGGCACATGCACACTGGAACCTGAGTTTACTAAATGAACAAGGAAGGTGTAGGAAACCAAGGCAGCAGGGGTGCCTGGGTGGCTCAGTTGGTTGAGTGTCTGACTTCGGCTCAGGTCATGATCTCATGGTTCATGGGTTCCAGCTCCTAAGTCGGGCTCTGTGCTGACAGCTCGGAGCCTGGAGCCTGTTTTAGATTCTGTATCTCCCTCTCTCTCTGACCCTCTCCTGCTCATGCTCGCTGTCTCTCTCTCTGTCTCAGAAATAAATAAAAAACATTTAAAAAAAAAAAAAAAGGAAACCAAGGCAGGAGACAGCAGTAGTACTAGTGCGGCCATTACCATCTCTGGCTCAAAGTGCAGAAGTGTGGTGCTTAGCAGCAGGCCATGTGGAGAGGGCTGTCTTTCAGGAACTATGACTTCTTCCAAGGACTTAGCCAGCCATGGTGACTGCAGAGAGGAAGCTAATGGGTTTAGTACCCTGACCACACACCCATTCCCCTTTCTGCTGGTGCCCCCGCTGACTCAATATGAAGCCAACACTTTTTGTGAGCAGATTCTTTGGGGCTTTTTGAATTTTGCAACTGAGTACAATGGGCACAGCACAGAAATTGAGAATTCAGGACCCCAGAAATTAAGAGGCCAACAAGATCACAAGAACATGGAAAGCTCAAGGAGGCTTAGACTTTCCCCAAGTTACACAATTAGGGGTTTAAGGCTATTATGTATAGAATTCAAGAGTTGGAGACATTCCATTTGGTGTCTGGTTTGCATAGACATAGAGTTCACCTAGATTTAAAGGTATATCCAGTGTTTGTTGAACTTGTCAGTGTTCTGAAATATACAGTTCTGCTACCTTATGTCTTGAAAACACAAATTTTTGCCACATTATTGATATATTAGGGAACAATTTGAGCATAACACAAATTTCTCACATTTGCACATACACAAATTTGTCCAATAAAAAACATGCTAGCAAATGCAGAACTCTGCACACAGCTGTATAGGAATACACAAAATACACACACACTTTAAACATCTACCAACTATCTTTACTCATTGTGTGTGTTATTAGTTATGCCCATGCAAATCTGATATTACAACTTCCCATGCATGTATGAGTTTGCATAGCACAATGACTCCTATGAAAGACCATATCATTTTGTAGCAGAATAGAGTACAGTCAAGCTAAACTGTGGACACTCTTAAAGATTATCCTACTCCTTCTTGCATGGATTTGAGCCCTTCCTTTTCCCAAATCTGTCCTGAGGGTTTTTCTCCTCATATGTTTAGTAGATCACAAAAGAAATGGTCAAAAGAAAATAGAGCCTACTCTCCCAACCAAAGAGGTGATCAGAGGAAACTTGGTTTTAAGCCTTCTCTGCATGGTCTAGGCTAGAAATTCCTAATGCCAAACCATCAACTAGTGATGGCCAATTATAAAGTTCCTATAGTCTTTAGGAAAACATAAATAATGTAATTATTTTTTTCATAAAGTGAGATGTATTGAATTTTAAGGACTGTCCTTTTTTGATCATTTTTATGTGAGATGGTCATCATTTTTTAACGCCCTACTCACCGTTTTAAAGTCTGTACCCCAACCTTTAAAAACTTTACTGGGTTATCAAGTTCCAACATCTAGGAATCACTTCTCCAGACATATAGTTCGGGCTTGCCAACCCCCCAGCGGATACGCCAGCCTGCTACCAACTTACTGATGGTGGCATTTTGGCATACATACCATCAAGAGAACAGACCCCATAGCTGCCCCCAGAAAGACCCCTTAGGTGCTCTATTGAAATGCTCAGAATAAAAATTTTTATAAAGTTAATCTGCCACTTTCCACATTCAAGTAGTATAAGGACAGCTGTCAGTTGTAGCTACAAAGAAAGGATATTCAATGTGCATAACATTAAAGACAGTGCCCGGTGCGCGTCCTCCGGCACTGGCCCAGACAGGGAACGCACCAAAGCTGGCAGGGAAATGTCTCAGGGCCTAAGTGGGTCAGCTGGGGCCAATGAGATTTGGGCGGGCAGGGAGTGGTCTCCGAACCCACAATGTGGCTCATTCTTTTTTCTTAAAGTGCTTATTTTCTCTCTCTCTCTCTCTCTCTCTGTGTGTGTGTGTGTGAGAGAGAGAGAGAGAGAGAGAGAGAGCACACAAGCGAAGGAGGGATAGAGACAGAGAGTAGGACAGAGAATCCAAAGCGGGCTTTGCTCTGACAGGAGAGAGCCTGATGCAGGGCTTGAACTCACGAACTATGAGATCATGACCTGAGCTGAAATCAGATACTTAACTGACTGAGCTACCCAGGTGTCCCTGTTTCATTCTTACATGAAGAGAACTGTGCCATCTAAAATTTGAAGAGGAAGTAACATAAGCAAACTGAATTAAAAGTAATAAAACATGTGTTCTTTAGGCTTAAACTAAATAACCTGTTTCATTGGGTCTAGCTCTATGCCCAATACCTTGGTGTGTGTGTGTGTGTACAGAACAATTTGCAACAGATTTGTCTTATAAACATATGTAACACAAGTTTGCTGAAATACAATTGGTATATTAGAGAACAATTTGAGCATATAGTCAAGCACATATATTATATATATATAATATGTATATATGTATTATATATATTACATATATATATTCCCTGTCCTCAAGAAACTTATAATGTCTTAAGAAAAATACTATATGGAAATAAATTAAATGCTGTAATAAATACAAAAATAATCAAAGAAAAAATTGTGTGTGTTAGAATGATTAATTTCAGGAACTTCATTCATGAAGCAGAGGAGACAACAGCAAATAAACCAGTCTTTCTGGATAGAAGAGTCAGGATTGGGGTGCAGGGAGAAGGAAATGAAGTTCAGGAAGGAGATCCAAATCAGCCTATAGAAGGACTTAGGTGTAAGACAAAAAACTTCAGAGTTCCCTCCTCTTCTTTTACTAGCCCCTTTCAGCACATTCTCTTCCTCTCACGTCCAATTTCTCGATACAGAATTCCACTGACCTCAGCCCTTACTCAGAAGGAAGCCCCAAATGTACCAGAAACTAAGTTCTATCAGCAGACATTCAAAATTTATGGATTAAATTTTGTCTTTGCAAAGAATGTGCTGCTCCAAAAAAGCAGATGCATTCAGGGGGAGGGGGAGGAGGGTCACATGGGCCACATGGCTGACTGAGACATGGGAACGCCAAGGATTCTTCAGCTAAAGGAACATTACAAGATTTATACTTGGTCACAGAAATTCTTGGATTCCTATTAATCTTTAATCTGCTGAACCAACACTGGGATGCAATACGAAAATAGAAGTCACAGGAAGAGATTAACATTATGAATTTCATTTTAACCAGATATTCTGGAAGATCATATTCCTTGCAACACGCCCTCGATAAATTACGAGGCTGCTAATACTTAACTAATATTTAGCTTCACTTTTACCTATAAATTTTGATGAGAATTTCTGGGCATTTTAAAGCCCTTTAATCCAAAGGGATAATGGATTATGAACATTTAGTCTTATTTACTACTTTGCTGTCACTTTCCTAGTATTTTTGGTTGCACAGTCTTCTGTGTCTGAGATAATTGTTGGATAATTTTCCCCTTCTTTCTGGTACATTTAGAGTTCAATTTGAGTGCACGCCATCCCTCTCTCCCTTGAAGGAATAACAGGAATGTTCATGTCTTGTTTTAACAAGTGAATGATCTGCCCCAACTTCAGAGTCAGAACTTCATGCTGTAAAAAGGAGACCATTATGTTTAACTTTTTGCCCTGTGAGAAAAGCAGGATATGTCAAGCCTCTACTTAAATTTTTTCTTTTATCCTTACGAGTCCCTCTCATGAGCTAATTTCTTTCATAAGACTTTATAAGCCCCTTAAAGGGCAGTCCTGTTCCCTGACAAACACACTGGCACACAGTTAATCATTAATTTTGCATGGTCCACATCTGCTGTCTGTTGGACTGTACATTGTTTGAGAGACTTCCTCCAATTACTATAAACACTGCCGTGTGAGGGTCAGTGCGGGATCTTTATCTAACCTATTATCAGCGGTCCAGACAGAGTCTTATTGCCTCCCCTTAACAAGTCCACGTTACAGAGTTCACAAGGCTTAAACCTACATGAATGCAGTTGGATTTTTTATGACAAAACAACAGCTGCATGGGCAGACTCCGCAACACGCCCTGGCTGAGTATGTGCAGATCCTAAAAACAGGTGCACCTCACAACTCAAACAGCCATGTTGCGTGCCATTAAAAAAAAAAAAAAAAAAAAAAAAGGGAGGACATTCATTTGTCCATCAAGGTCTACGTAAGGTATTGGAGGCACCCAGAGGAATTCAGAGGAACATGGTCAGCTGAAATACCAAGGCTTAACAAGAGCAATAAAGATGGAACTGAAAATTGTATGGAAGAGACTATTTCCCTTCACTGCTGGTGGGTATGCTACCTTATGGACATCGATGCAGTCAGCTGTGTGCATAATAAAAGTTCCTTTTAAATGGCAAATGAATTCAATTCTATCATCTTTCTCCTTCTTGGATGTGGTCTAGGGTTCCGGTTTTAGGCCACTTGGGGAAAAGTTGAAATTAGGCTTGGTGTCGGTGTGGTGGGGAGGAGAGGCCGATTTGAATGTGATCCTGTTCAAAACTCCCTTCCAGCCTCCCTCTCGGTGGGACTTGAAGACTGGAAAGAGTGAGCCTCCAAGCCCCCAGGCGCAGGGCCGACACCTCCGAGTCGATGCTGCCAGGTAGGCTCCGGAGGGAGTGCCCAATAAATGTCAATGCTGTGTGGCGATTTCAACTTGAAAGTAACTTGCACAAGTTTACTTGGAAATTAACACTGCAGGCATAGAGGAGGGGGAAAGGAACGTGTGTTGTTTCCAGACATAATTGAGATTGAACTCTAACCAATTCAGAAACAAGCGTTACTTTCCGCAGCCTTGGAGAAGCCAGCTCGCGTCTGCCAGAAGGGAAGTATTGCAATCGTCAGGCACACAAAGCGCTCTGTATGCAGCTCGCAGAGAGAAGTGGCCCTGTCATTCGGGCTGGCCATTCATCTTTGTGTCCTTATGGCAGAGGTAGCGCGAGGAGCCGCACGCTCCCCCTCAAACGTGAGTGGCGCTCTGGGGATCTATGTGGTCTCCAACACCAGCTGTGTTTAAGGAACTGCTGACACAGGAAAGGGCTCAGAGATCACTTTCAACCTGCTGTATAGACCTCCTCAAGAGTGCCAGCCTGTCCCCAGCAGCTCTGAGCAATTACCTGCCTTACACAGAGCCTGACTTCTCCCCAGGATTCACAGTGAGGTCAGCAGTGGCCCATTGAGGAAACGGGAGCCAACCTCGAGGGACATCATTCAGCCACACCAGCACTACTGACATGTGAAAGCTCCTCTGGAGGCCTGCCATACACAGAAACAGCCTAGATTCCGAGACTGAGAATTCTCAAGTTATGTAAAGGTTGAGTAAAAATAACAATCCTGCTGCTACTTTTCATTATACAAGTTTCACATTTAGTCTCTTGCAACTAAACTCCTGGGGATGTGAGGGGGCTGGACTGCTGACTCACTGGGTTGGGTTCCTCCCGGGTTTCTATCTTCAGTGGAGAGCCAGGCCTTTGCACTGGGGTGAAATAAGAACTAATGAATGGAGCGGTTGGTAGAGAGGACTTTCTCAGGCATGATGGCAACATTTGGAAACTACAATATTCTTAATGGCATACTTTTTGTGTGTTGGTTGGTTGGTTGGTTTCAAAGAAGATGATAGGGCTTTCAAGCAAGGAATTGAAAGGTTTTGCTTACTGCGGCTCCTGGGTGGCTTAGTTAAGCATCTGACTTTGGCTCAGGTCACGATCTGGTGGTTCGTGAGTTCAAGTCCCATGTCGGGCTCTGTGCTGGCAGCTCAGAGCCTGGAGCCTACTTCGGATTCTGTGTCGTCCTCTCTCCCTGCCCCTCCCCCACTCATGCTCTGTCTCTCGCACGTGTACTCTTTCTCTCTCTCTCAAAAATAACCATTTAAAAAAATTTAAAAAGACGTTGATTATTTTAACATTATTATGTACAACTCCTAGTTCCACTGGCAAGAGAAAGAATGAAGTCTCACTATTCGATTGACTATCAAAATGATAATACAAATTCAGATGTCTGAATGTATTAAGCAAAAGTGTTTAAATATTGATGAAAGGTTTACAAAGGTAGATAGACACTAGGCTACACTCAAGGTGTCAGCAGAACTGTGTTCCTTCTGGAGGCTCCGGGTGAAAATCTGTTTCCTTGCCTTTCCTACCTTCTAGAGGCTGCCTGCTTTTCCTTGCCTCACTGGCCCTTCTTCCATCTCCAAAGCCAGCAGCATAGCACCCTCCAGTGTCTCTCTCCCCATCTGTTTCTTCGCCCTGTCCCTTACCCACTCTCTCCCTGACCCTGGCCCTTCTATAAGGACTCCTATGATGCCACTGGGCTCAGAAGAACCATTCAGGACAATCTGCTGATCTCAAGATCCCTAACTTAAAAATGCATGCAAAGTCCCTTTTTCCATGCCAGCTAACATAGTCACAAGTTTCGGGGCTTAGGATGTAGACATCTTCGGAAGGCCATTATTCCACCTACCGCCACTTTAAATAACATTCTGACAACTCTCAACTTCATACTTCAAGCTTAGACCTCACCCCTGAACTTCAGACTCTCATCTGACTTCCGTTTTGTGATTCTGCATGTAACAAGTAAAAAGACATACTGAAAAGTCCACTCTCTGAATGCGGTAAGACCGGGAAGGATACCAGGCAGAGCCCGCTGACACCAAGACTGGAGAGACAAGAATATGGAGTTATTTCTTACTAGAGCAAAAACCTCTGCAGGAAGCGGTACCAGGTATAGACACCTGCACTATCACCGACCAACTGCTGAAGCCTCAGTGTGGACAGCTGAATGTTAAAATCTCAAAGAGGGGGGGGAACTTGTAACAGTGTAAGACTTTCTGCTTGTAAATAGCAGAGAAAAATCCCCTCAGGCTTCCAGCAGGGGGGAGGGGAAGCACCATTTGGAAACATGCTAGAGTACTTTGCTCTTCCTAACAAGGCCTGCCCCCAGGGGAAGCTATTTAACCAGAGCCTCAGCTGGGCTACTAACAGAATCCAAGTGCAGCCTGGGAAAGGGAAATACCTGTACCAAACTCTGACCCACTGTAACCATCCTTTCCCACCAAAGAGGGGAGATTTAAAAAAAAAAGTGAGAAACGCTTGTGAAGCTCACATCCAGAGACACAGGCTTACAGAACCCTGAGAACTAATCACAGGATTCTAGAAATGCTTCCCTACCCCTATACCTCGCCACTACCTTTCTAAGGCCTATTTAGAGCAGTTCCTTTTACCCACACCAGGTCTAGCTGTCAAGAAGAAATTACCAAAGCATACCAAAAGGCAAAACAAAAAACACCCGACAATCTGAAGGACGAGAACAAGCATCAGGACCAGACAAGGCAGAAAGGCTGGAATTATCAGACCAGGACTTTAAAACTGTGATTAATATGCCAAGGGCTCTGAACATAAACAGCCTCAGAGAACAGATAGGCAATGTAAGCAGAGAAGGAACTCTTAAGAAAGAACCTAAAAGAAAGTGGGGAGATAAACACTGTGGAAGAGATGAGGAGGGTCTTGAGTGGGCTTATTGGCAGACTGGACGCACAGAGAAAGGAATCTGAGCTTGAAGATACATCAACAGAATTCTCAAAAACGGAGATGACAGTAAAGATGGCAATAGGGGTGGGGGAGAGCATCTAAATTCTAAGGGACAACTACAAACACTGTTATGTAAAGGGAATAGTCAAGGGGGGAGTAAGAAAGGGAATGAAGCAATATTTAAATAATGACTGGGGTGCCTGGGTGGCTCAGTTGGTTGAGGGTCCCACTCTTGATTTTGGCTCCTGTCGTGATCTCAGGATTATGGGACTGAGCCCTTTGTCTGGCTCCACACTGAATGTGGTGCATGCTTAAGATTCTCTTTCTCTCCTCTCTCTCGGTCTCTCACTCTCTCTCCCTCCCCCCGCTCTGGCCCTCTCCCCACTTCATGCTCTCTCTTAAAAAAAAAAATTAAAAACAATAATGTCTGAGAATTCCCCAAAGTTCATGTCAGACAGCAAATCACAAATCCAGAAGGCTCCAAGTATACTAAACACAATATATGCAAAACAAAACAACCCTACACCTAGCCATTTCATTTTCAAAAATTAAAAAAAAAAAAAAATCCTTAAAGAAGCCAGAGTTTAGAAAATACCTGTAGAGGAAGAATTATATCCAACTTCCCCTTTTAAACCACACAAGCAACAGAGTGGGATGAGAAATTTAAAGTGGGAAGAGGAAAAAAACCCACCACCATAGAATTCAGTACCCGGTGAAATTATTCTTCAAATGTAGAGGAGGAAAAAAAGACCTTTTCAGACAAAAATTGAGGGACTTTGTTACCAGCAGACCTGTCTTGTAAGATATGTTAAAGTTCTTCAGAGACAGAAAATAATCTGTCAGAGACTCAGGTCTACATAAAGTAATGAAAAAGCATCAAAGAAGGAATATCAGATAAAATAAAAGTTTATTCTTATTAATTGATCTAGGAGATAAGAGAGTTTGGTATAACACCAACCATATAATTGGTTATATATGCTCACGCATATATCTCATGTGTGTATCTACTATGCATACTTATATATAAGTGAGTAAATAACAGCAATGATACATGGAATAAGGGAGAAATTAGGATTATTTTGTAATGATAAAGTATTCAGGCTACTCAAAGTTATTTAAAAGTAAACTTAGATTAGCTTTGATATGTATTGCAAACTCTAGGGCAAACACAAAAAAAGAAAAGCACAATCAGTATGCAAAGGAGAGAAAATGGAATCATAAAATGCACAATTAAAACCAAGAAAAACCAGAAAAAGACAAAAACAAAAAAAAACAATAAAAAGAACAAGGGCAACAGTTAACAATAGTGACTACAGCAGATATTAACCCAAATATATTAATAACCATTTTGAACATCAATACTCTAAATGCACCAATTACAAGATAGGTTGTCAAGTGAATCATTAATAAAACAACAAACAAACAAGACACAACTATATATTGTCTACAAGAAATCCCCCCTTAACTATAAAGACACATACAGATTAAAAGAAAAATATATACCATGCTAACAATAATCAGACTGAGTCATCCAAGAACTTATTCCTGATTTTTATCTAGATTTCTAAGTGATATCTTGAACTCAGTATGTCAAAACCCAAACTACTGAATTCTATTCACACCCACCCACAGCAAAACCTGTCTCTCCTGCGGCTTTCTGCCTTCCAATCCATGCCAAATACATTATTGCTATTGCTCAGGCCAGAAATCTTGAAGCCATGCCTGACTCTTTCTCACATTTTACAACCAATGGATATGCTTGCTACCTCCATGTGTTCTTACAGAGACTTATACGTAAATGTTGATAGCAGCTTTAATTTTGGAGCCCAAACCGGAAAGACATCAAATGCTCATCAGCAGGTGAATGGATAACAAATTGTGATATATTAGTATGATGGAATACTACTCATCAAAAAAAAGAATAAACTACTGACACAGAACACAAATCTCAAAATTACTGTGATGAGGGGAAAAAAGAGAGACATATAAGAGTATTTACTGTATCTACTTATTTACCTTTAGAAAATTCACAATAATCTATAGTACCACTAAGGAGATCAGTAGTTGCCTGGACACAGAGTCGAGTCATGGATAGGGGCTGGAGTAAGAAATTACAGAGGAGGATGAAAACACGTTGGGGCTGATGAATATCTTCACTGTCTTGATTATGACGGTTTCACGGTGTGTATAGGTCCAAAACGTATTAGGTATGTGCAGCTCTGTGTGTGTTGGTTATACTTCAAAAAGCTGTTAAAAACATTATTGTAATTTTTAAAAATATGCCTTGTTTTTAAAAAATAAGGCTGTCTTCTTCCATATGGGAAGGTATTTATTAAAGTAATTCACAATTGAAATAACTATGGATATTTTGCCAAGAATGAATCACCATTAAAACTGTGAAATTGTTATGATTTCAAATTTGATATTTTGCTGCTCATTTCTGCTTCAGAATACAATTTTAATTCAGAAAAGAGAGGTCATGAAAATGACAAGATCAAAACAATTTGAGAAGGAAAACTATTCTTTTGAAACTATGTTTTTTATGTAATTTAAAAATTACTTATTTAAAAGTAAATAACACACTTTCTTGGGGCACCTGGGTGACTCAGTTGGTTAAGCATCCAACTTCAGCTCAGGTCACAATCTCATGGTTGGTTGGTCTGAGCCCCATGTCGGGCTCTGTGCTGACAGCTGAGAGCCTGGAGCCTGCTTCAGATTCTGTGTCTCCTCCTCTTTCTGCTCCTCCCCTGCTTGTCCCTGTCTCTCAAAAAGAAATAAAAAACATTAAAGAAAAGAAAATAAATAATAACATACTTCCTTCTCCTGAAAAATGCCAGAAAGGACAATCTGAAAAATAAAATAGAAATCACCAACCTCCAATTGCAAAACACCTAGAAATTCTGGCTAAAAGCTACCTGCATCTTTTAACATACATGGCAAATTTGTAAGGAAATAGGTGGAGTCTGACACCCCAAAAATGCCTAGAGAAAAAATTGAAAACCAAAATGGTAACTTTTTAACCTGAAACTACCTCTTGTGGGGTTGTGTGTGTTCACTTCCATTTTTTTTTTTAATTTTTGTTTTTATTTATTTCTAGGAGAGAGAGAGAGACAGCGCGAGCAGGGGAGGGTCAGAGAGAGAGGGAGACACAGACTCTGAAATAGGCTCCAGGCTCTGAGCTGTCAGCACAAAGCCCGACGCGGGGCTCAAACCCAAGAACCGCGAGATCATGACCTAAGCGAAAGTCGGACGCTTAACGGACTAAGCCACCCAGGCGCCCCTGTTCACTTCCATTTTTAAGAGTCTGAATTCTAATGCCTACTTTGCAGACAGAAAATATGGCCTGGCTTTCAAGGAGTAAGAAATTGTAAGAACCTCACAGAACATCAGGGCACTCAAAAGACTATACTCCTTCTAGCAGTTAGAAAATAATAATCCAGCCAATAACACAAGAAGACTGCAAAAAAGCATAACGATCTTGGTCTAGGCTCTGGACAGGAAGAGTAATCTCCTCTGAGAATTCCTCGGTATACAGTAATAACTCCCATGGGTTTGAGATTTGAAAGTATAATATTCAATGGGGTCTGGGAATCCTACAATGAGAAATTAATATTAAAAATCAACATAAAATCGGGGCGCCTGGGTGGCTCAGTCGGTTAAGCGTCCGACTTCGGCTTAGGTCATGATCTCACGGTTCGTGGGTTCGAGCCCCACGTTGGGCTCTTTGCTGACAGCTCAGAGCCTAGAACCTGTTTTAGATTCTGTGTCTCCCTCTCTCTCTGACCTTCCCCTGTTCATGCTGTCTCTCTCTCAGAAATAAATAAAACATTTTTTAAAAAATCAACATAAAATCAGTACTAAACTTGGGATGCTTGATGAAAACAAACCCAGAGCTCCTCCAGAAGGCCCAGCCGTTAGACCTGGATTCTCACAGATGAGGCCCTGCTCCTGATGAAGCCACAATCCAGAATTCAGAAATGCAGAACAATCATGTGAACAAGAGGCAGTAAAGCCAGCAGCAATACTAGGATCTCCATGCACATAAAATACAGACTCTGATACAACTAGGAACTGAGTATGTTCAAGTTGACTAAATATATAATAGAAAGACTCAAAGACATTAGAAGTGACATATTAAGGGGCACCTGAGTGGCTCAGTTGGTTAAACATCCGAGACTCTTGATCATGGCTCAGTCCATGATCTTGCGGTTTGTGGGATGGAGCCCCTTGTCAGGCTATGCCCTGACAGCGCAGAACTTGCTTGGGATTGATTCTTTCTCTCCTCTCTCTGCCGCTTCCTTGTTTGCATGCTCTCTCTCAAAATAAATAAACTTTAAAAAATGATATATTAAGATAGAGGAACTTTGAAAAAGAACCAAATGGAAGTTTCAGAACTTTTTTTTTTTTAAATCCCTATTGAAATGTAAAACTAAATGAAAAAGTTTAATGTAGAAGTGACCCAGCTAAAGAGAACACTGGGAATGACAAATACAGCTGAATAAACTACTCTTATCTGGCACAGCAAGTAGATGAAAAAGAGACCCAGAGACAAAATGAGAAAATCCAAAATATGTCCTACATTATTTTTAAAACAAGAGAATAGAGATAATGTCAGAGAGGCAATAATGAGATAGAAATAGAATTTTCCAGGGTTTATGAAAGACATGAGTCATAAGATTCCAAGATCATATGTTTAATCCCAAGCAGGATACATATAAATACATCCACCCCAGGCATACTTCAGTGAAATCACTAAAGACCAGAGGCAAAGAGACTGAAAAGCTACCCAAGAGAGGAGGACAGATTATTACACGGATATGACAATTAATATCCATAAAGACAAAATACCTTCCAAGCTCTAGGACTAAAATAAATCATAATAAAATTCAGTGATGCTACATATAGCTTAAATCTTTGAAGAATGGGGTAGTTGAGTTGAGCAAACATTCAAGTAACTGAAATTTGCCCTTTAGGTTTACCTTCTGGCTAAATTATAAATGAAATCCTTTATAAAATATATTATACTCCCTCTTGCATCCATATTCAAGGCCTAATAATAACTATAACTGTTTTGAAAGTCTCAAGTAGTGTGCCCAAATTGTAATTAAAAAAAAAAAAAACAAAACTGAAGTAGAAGAGCTTTTGGTTCAAGACAAAAATCCTGTTATGTAAGTTAACTATTTTCTCAAAATTCCAGTGAAATGTCAGTAATGATGTAAAGAAATGGAATAAATTCATCACAGTTCTGAGAGGGCGGAAATCCTATCAGCATACCAGAGAAATGACAAATTACCAGAAGTGAGATAACAGATGGAATCTCAGTTTCAGGTAGGCAGCGTAGAGGAAGCTGAAGTGCAGGCAAAGACCAAGCAGATGTGGGCACCTTTCCCCTTGACCGTGAGGGCAGGTGTGGCAGAGTTAGAAAGGGGAATGAGAGGCAGTAATCAACCTACAGATAACGGGGCAGGGTGGCAACAGCTGGGCCAGATCACCTCTGCACACGTCTCCTCCACGCACACAAAAACGTGGGAGGAGTGTGTGCATGGACACTAAAGCAGAGATGAGTTAGCAAAAGAAATGGTATCCTCCTCAGGGTAAAATTCCACTCGGTGTGGTATCTTGGGGAGCGAGCTTCCTCGCTGCTTTCTCAACAGCAAGTCAGTTAAAGCCAAGGGGCAGGTGTTCAGAAGGAAAGACAATTCATTTAAATAATTCATACGAAGAAGTTGAGTTCTCTTGGTAATGAGGTGAAAGTAGATTTTTTTCTTAATGTTTATTTTTGAGACAGAGCGCGGGCGCGTTCACAAGGCTGGTGCGGGACGGAGGATCCAAAGCAGGATCCAAAGCTGTGTTCGGCATCATGTGAGGCTTGAACTCACTGCCAGATCATGACCTGAACCAGAGCCAGATGCACAACCGACTGAGCCACCCAAAAGTATATGTTTCTTTTCTTAATTCGGGGGGTGGGGGTGGGGGTGGGGAACAATTAAAGGCTCCACAGGAGATTAAAAGAAAAAAAAAAAAAAAACAGCTGAAACAAGAAAATCATGGTCTATATCCAAGGCAAACTTAACTATGAAAGGATTTTGGGCATTTAACGAAGTAGGAGAGAATCCATTTACCACTAATTCTCTGAGTGGTACAAGTTCCGGGACAACTCATTCCTTCCCCTATTGTCGGGCTATTAACAACAATGGCAAATATTTATTGTTTTTCAATCTTAAAAATAAACTACTGTGAAGGCACAGAAAACTAAATAAATAAAGCATATGCCTGGCTGGTTCAGTTGGTAGAATGGGGGACTCTTATTAATCTCAGGGTTATGAGTTCAAGCCTCTCCTTGGGTGTAGAGGTTACTGAAATAAGAACTAAATAACAAATAAGAACTAAATAAACAAATCAGAACAAAATGCAACATTTGTAAAAGTTAGCAATGTAAAAAGATACAGCTAAGAGACACAAAGATCCAGAAAAGCAGGATAAAATGTAAGTAAGAGAAGGAATAAACTGATTCAGGATCAAGAAGTTTCAGAGATTAAGTTATAAAGGAAATTTAATAGAATACATAGTATATTAAATATACAAAAATATGGTGAAGAGGAAAAGGTAGGAGAATCTAATTAGCTAAATTCTTCCTATTTTATAAAGGGAATTAATAATGTCTAAAGCTGACAAATCAATAAATAGGACCTTTATAGACATATTATTAAATACAAGAAATAAACCCCAGAAATGCTGAAGCCAGAATGATTTTATGTAGTTATCTTTAGAGAGAGCAGGAATTTTTACTCCCTATATACGTTTGTGTTTTTTATTCCATGCATTTATTCTTTTTGCAATTAAATATATGTATCAAATAATAAACACACTTCTAGACAAGAGTAGAAATTATCCTTATTCTAAAATGTTTTTCAAATTTCGCATACAACCAAATGTTAACGTGTTTGTCTGGAAATGAATTTTAAACTTGAGAACTATGACATTTTCCTTTTAAGATGAAATAATACTTCAAGATATCACTCTAATTGATCAGATGGGAAAAGCTGTAAAAGCATTAATTTTGAGGAGCATATAAGCATAAAATATATTCTGTATCTTTCACTACATGCCCATTAAGTGAGTTACATACCTCTGAACTTAATTTTCTCAAACTCCTATAAAATGAGCCTAATGACATCTGTAAAGGTTGTTGGCAAAATTAGACGTGATTTCAATGAAATTATCAGTCCTTTGTAGGTGTTCAAAACTGCTAGATTGTTAGTGCCAATATCTACCTCATACATACGTGTCAATATACAAAAGAACACTCCCAGAAGAGCACATTGGAGAGAACACAGATTTTTTTAAGCAGAGACTTGAGTTCTATCTTGTGAGTGTGTGACTTCAGACAAGTAACAGACTTTCCAAGCCTCCATTCTACATTTGAACATTGGTAGTGGTATTCTCTCTCAACAATAACTGCAGAGAATACCAAGGTTTATGGGCCACCTGCTTTCACTTACATAGATGATCCTAGACAAAGGAGATGTAGCTGGAATTTCTTTTTTCTGTCTTTTTACTGTCTGTAGTGGACATCGGGCACGTAAAATAGATGAATCTGAACTCCTTTATATGTTTGGGGAATGAATGCCCCACTTCTTCAGTCTTGGCTGAGATCCAAGAGCACAAGGAGTTGAATATGTTGGGTACTTATTTCCCCAACCTCCCCCTCCCTTGCCCCCAGGGTGAGGTATGTAACCCTGACTCTGCCAATCAAAGCACCAGACTTAAATTCCGGAACTAGGACGCAGGAGAGCAAAGGTCTAGGAAGTTCACATTCTCCCTCCCTGGCAATGTCTGTAGCAGCAAAGACTATAAGCTCAAATTCCTGATGCAGAAACAGCTGCACTGCAAAGTGTCACTTGTGGTAATCAGAGGGAGTGAGAGCAGACACCTACTCATGGCTTTGCAGCCCTTCCGAGACTCTGTGAGCTAAGCAATACCCTTAATAAACGTCTCATTGCTTACAACTAAGAACCTGCCGGGTATGCTGTGCAGGGTCATTTCCTAAGATTATTGATCTCTCTCCCAGCAATCCTGAATTCTGCCCAACCCCAATCTATGTCCAGAAGAAATATCTTTCTATGTGACAAGAATGTGCAATTGTGATCATGGAATTGTAATTCATATCAATAGGAGTCACGGGATTTGGAGAGGTACAGAGAGACCAGAGTCTGGTGAACGATGCAAAAACTAGCAAAGGGGGGCTCCAGAAATAGATGAACCCTGTCAAAGTTCAGGAAAAGAGAAAACATCATTCAGACTTTACTTCCTCTCTCATGAAGGAGTCTGTTTTGGGTTGTGCACAGGACAGTTGTGTCCTATTAGGTGGAACTATATGACCGGCCACCTTATTGTCTTTACTTTGAGATTAAGTGTGGTCTTAGGAGGTAGGCATGGGTCTCAAGTCGACAAGAGATGCACTTTGTGATGGTGAACTTTGTGTGTCAACCCAGCGCGGGAAGGAGATGCCCAGATAGGTAGTAAAACATTTGTGGGTGTGTCTGTGAGGGTATTTCTGGAAGAGATTAGCATTTCAATCACTAGCCTGAGTGATTGAAGGCAAAGATCACCTTCACCAAGGTAGGTGCACATGATCCAATCCATTGAGAGCCTGATAAAACAAAAAGGCAGAGGAAGGGAGGATTTGTTCTCTGCCTAAATTGGGACATCCATCTTCTCATACCCTTGGACAGGCTTCTAGTTCGAGGGCCTTCAGATTTGGATTGAATTACATGATGGGCTTTCCTGGCTCCCTAGCTTGCAGACAGCAAGACTTAGGAACTACTCAGCCTCCATGACCACGAGCCAACTCCTATTATAAATCTCCATATATGTGTGTGTGAGTATATATATACAGATATGCATTTCTCTAGAGAACCCTAATACAGAGCACTTAGAAAATCTTCACTAGCTAAAAGATGAATTCCACAAAACATTAATTGGTTGACTAATTGCAACTGAAAAGAAGTCTTTGGAAGTTTACCGCTAGGCTTCATTCCATTGGTTGTCTTTCAAGAGTTTTATCTGAGGGGCATGTGGGTGGCTCAGTCAGTTGAGTGTCCGATTTTGGCTCAAGTCATGATCTCACGGTTTGTGAGTTCAAGCTCCACACCCAGCTTGCTGCTGTCAGTGCACAGCCCACTTCAGATCCTCTGTTTCCCTCTCTCTTTGCCCCTCCCCTGCTTGCCCTCTCTCTCAAAAAGAAATAAACATTAACAAAAAGTTTTACCTAATGTAGGTGAGACACTGAAGGCTTGCTGATGAAATTCCTGGAGGACACAGAAGAAAGCTAAGATCACTATAGCAATATTGCTTATAAGCCATTCAGTACCCACGGCATCCAGCTACACACTGGGTTAGGCAAGTAGATTGCTCCTATGGGCTACACTAACTGACTTCAGAGATTATAATTGTATGATAGTGTTTTCAGTACTTCATCACTGTATTTGGGCTAATATTTTTATCATGTCACAAGCATTCACCAGGTTAATATATGTAAACTGATTAGAATAGAGTTTTGCACAGTGTTTGATAAATACTAGCTACTACATTTTTATTGTTATTAGACCTAGCTAACAAAGATCCTGGCTTTATATTCACAAATATAGGTGGCTGTAAAAGATCATGATGAATTTCGTAGGTACCACAGATGCAGTTCCCGGACCACAGAATCATTCAGCCTACAGGAGACGTGGAATTACTGAGGCAATTCCTACAGGGCAGAGGACACGATGAGAATCGGTCCAGCAACAAAACATGCAAAGAGACACACGTGTTGTATAGACGCTCATATTGTTCCTTGTACCTGGCAAGTGTTCAGTAAATATCTATTGACTGAATCAACACGTATACCACTAGTTGAAGAGCTTAGAGGGCATAGACAATGAGAAAGAACATGGAGAAAGGAAAGAGCCATGTGTGTATGCATAACACAGACGATAGTGAGCTGGTCTTGACTCGATGGCAAGTACTGGAAAGTAAACAAAACAAGTGGGATAGAAAAAAATATAGATGTCTGATCATGAATACTGAACAAATGAGCTTGGACTTGTATCTTGGTTCCTAAAGGAGGGGGATGGAATAATGAGAGTTATGTTCTAGGAAAATTTCAGCAAACCATAGGGCAACTCGGTAAAGGAGTCATAGGAGGTCTATTGAAGTCATTCTAAAGCATGATAAGGACACTGACATGTTGAGATGGAGTCCAGACATAAAAGTCCTCATTACTTCAAACATTAAATGATTACTCAATTTCCATTATTTATTTTACTTACAAATAAGTGTCACTTATATGTATTATCATTTCCCAGTGCTCATAAATTGAATAAGCTATGCCCTGATCTGTTAGGACAATAAAGCTCTCTACACTGTTTGCCTAGTCCTCTGGTTATGGCCAAAAGTATATAAACTTTTCATGGTTTCAGATACAAAAAGCTTCATATATTGGAGAGATCAAACCACTAAAAAAGTAGTCAGGCTTGATCAAGAAAAACATGTTTCGTATTAAAAAATCTAGATGGAAAATGTGTCAAGGACCAAAAGGTTTGTTTATGCATTTCTTTGTTGCAGCTTGCATTCTAGACTACCTAAATGGAAAGAAGGTTTTTTATATGAGTCTGTCTATAACACCTGGAAAAGTAACATCAAATGATGTGTCTATTATAGATTAGTGTTAGTTAGGAGGATTGTTTCAAATTTTAAATATTTTAAATCCATGCCAATAGGGGTGCCTGGGTGGCTCAGTTTAACGTCCGACTCTGGATTTCGGCTCAGGTCATGATCCCACAGTTCATGGGTTCAGCCTGTGCCGGACTCTGCACTGATGGCATGGAGCCTGCTTGAGACTCTCTCTCTCTCTCTCTCTCTCTCTCTCTCTCTCTCTCTGCTCCCTCCCCTGCTCTCACTCAAAATAATTAAACTTTAAAAAAAATGCCAATAAATATAATTTCAAATTTTTCAGTCCATTCAGGTGCTTCTAAAACATGAATGATATATATTTTTCCTAGAAATCAAATCCATATAGTCTGTTGAATTTTTTACTTAGACCGAAACCCCTGGGTTCATCATTCATTTCTCAATTTATTGCACATCCATCAGCAAAAGATGAGGGCTCCACTTTCAAAATATACCCCAAATCCTGACACTTCTCACTCCCTCCCCTGCCAACACCTTATCTGAGCCACCATCATCTCTCACCAGTCACAAAAGCCTTCTAACTGGATGGACTACTCCCATGTTGCCCCTTTTTAATCAATTTTCAGAAGAACAGCTAAAGCAATTGTGATAGAAACCTCACTTTCCCCCTAACTACCCTGCATTCTGTTCTTTAGACAAGTCAGGCACAAACATGAGCCTTTATACTTGCCAATCCCAGGATCTGAAACTTTCTTGCCCTAGACGTTCAATCTTGCCCAATTTCCCTGTATTCTGTATCACATATAGAAAAATATAGGTGATACCTCTTGGATTATCAGTAGGGTTGAATGCAGATGTCCAAAGGGTTTACTACTCTTCTCTTCCTCCAAGTATTTACTCAGATGTTAGGTTTTCAGTGGACCACCATGATAGAAATGGACACATCCCCTCAATATTCCTTCTCCCCCTTCTCCACTTTTCTTTCTCCATAGCACTCTATACTTCACATACATACCACATACTGCACTCAGTTTCGTTCATTGTCTAGAAGAAAGTTCCAGGTGGGCATAGATTCTGGTCTTTCACTCACTGCTATATAGTCAATGCCTACTCTATTGTAAGCATCCAATAAATATAGGTTGAGTCAATTAAATAACTGGTGAGTATTAATTTTAGTGTATTCAGTGTTTTTTCAGTTGTTCATGAGGATTAGATTAGGAATATCAAGGAAAGATCAAGTCCTTTAAATATCACTGGCACTACTGAAAGTCAGGAAGGTAACATCCTGGCTTGAGAACATACACTTAGCAACCAGATGGGTGGTAACCCTACCTCCACCACCTTCTGGCCGTATTATGGACAGAATGTTAATCTCCCTATGCTCTGTATCACATATAGAAAAATATAGCTGATAGCTCTTGGATTATCAGTAGGGTTGAATGCAGTATGCATATAAAGTGTTTAACATAATGCATGGCACACAGTGATTTATAACCATCATGATCATTATAACCTCATAATTAGTATGGTAAGAAAATGCAGAGATTAATCATTTGGGATTCTTTGTCCTTGTTTATGTACCTGGCCCAGTCAAGCCCAAATATTTCTCAACTGAATGTATGAGGCAGTAAACTTTCAGTTTACACTGTTAATAGTAGAGTAATAGAATTGTTCTATATTTTTATTGTGATGGTAGTTACATTATTGTATGTATTTGTCAAAACTCAAAGTTATGACATTTCAAAAGAAAAATGGGAGTATTAGTGCAAATGTGTGGAACTAATCATAATAGAGTTAATTACTTGCCTCCCCACAATGAAAAGCAAAAACCATGAGGGGAGATCTATTGACAACAGAGGTAGGGAATTTCCCTCTCAATGAATAGGAGATACAAAATGGCTATGCTTGCCTCATTCAAGGTAAAAACAGCTTTTTCAAAACAAAACTGTGCTAGCATTGCAAAGCAATGCACAGACTCTCTGGTCTCTTACACTAAGCGTAAGAAATCAAGGCGGTTGTAAGCCTTGATCCAAATATATAAAATATATGTATAATCTTACAGTTCCCAATGCCTCAGAAACAAATGTAAATTAATCTAAAAATAGTTCTCAAATGTACTATAACTCAAACTTCCATGGCTATATGTTAAAGCAACATATCCAAATTTTTACTATTCTTTTGATGAATTAACTAGTGACCCACAGTTAGGAAAAACTTCTAGACTCTAATAATATTGCCAGGCCTAATGAAATTTACACAAATATATCAACGAGAACAGAAAAACGTGTTTATATAATGTTTATAGTTCAAATGACCCTGTTTCCTCAAACATGAAAGCAACTGTAGTTTCCAGTGTGGGAATATACAATGTGGTCAACAGGGAGGAGAGAGATCCAAACCTTTATTTTTAAAAGAGATTATATTTCAAGGTCAACTACCATGTTAACTATTATTAATTTCCCTAAATACTGGCATACTGACTGGCTGCCATAATAAAGAAAAATAAACAATTATTGAAAATTATTTGCTTAAAGCCAATAGCCAAACTTTTGTAGAAAATTTCTCACTGGTACGTACCTTAAAAGAAAAGAAAATCAACAATTGGCAGTTTCTAATCCCTGTTTAAGGACTCGGGCCAAGATTACTCAGAGATTTAGCTAGACATGCTAAAAAAAAAAAAAAAAAAAAAAAAATGGCAGAAACAGGGCCCATTTGAATTGAATTTGAACAGCTGTCTGTAGTGTCTAGACCATAAATGATACTGTATTTCAAAAACAAAGCACTAAACGGTTAAGTATTTCCAGGGCCTAGGATACAAGCACAAAGTGAACTCATTTCTTTGTAAGCTATTAGAGTTCCCCAGAAATTTCTAAACACCTGTTTTAAGGAAATATTTCCTCTGTTTAAATGGTGAAAAGATTCAAATCAAGAAATAAGGTCACTGTGACATGGGCTTGAATTCCTCCACTAATATGTGTGGAAGAGTAATTGGCAAGGGGTGATGAATTTGTTTTTCTCTAGAGAAAGTAGTCCAAATGCCATTTAATAAAAGGCAGATGGCATATTGGAGAGGGTTAGTTGATGGTTAGAATTATGCAGTTCGTTTTTGTTGTGAAAACTATTTGTAATCATCAGTCAAGTATAATTTTTGTACTTCAAACCACAGAGGTTAACACAAAGCAAAGTAGCTGATGGGCAATCCTGCTCCTTGCTATAATGAGCTCTGCTGACAGTGGTGTAAAGAGCTTCCAGGCAAGCCAGCATCTGCTACAACATGTTAATGACTTAAAATGGATTTAAAGCAGACACAAGACGTGAATATGAAATTAGAAGAAGGGTCTTCACAGCTCCTATGGGGTCGCATTCTATCCAGCATGGAACAGTCACCTAAAAGTTGAGTATTGTACACATTTCTGGTCTCCACCAATAACAAGAGACACGGTGCATTTTCACAATGTTCAAACTAAATCAATACAGATATTTAGAGAGGTGGTAAACAAGGCCTATGGGCAAAAGTAAAAGGAACCGGAAGCCCCCCTTATTTAGTTCCCGCAGGACATAGATTTTGCCCCCTGTTTGATTTACATCACTCAGAAAAGTGAGTACAATACACCAGGTGAAATGAGTCCCTTGGTAAAAGCCTGTTGGTTGGCCAAAGGGGTAAAGAGTGAGAAAAACGATATGGTAACAGTCTTCAGGTAAGTGAAGGGTTGTTATTTTTAAAAACAGTAACCAGCTGTCTCTGCCTCCACCCAGTAGATACAGCAAAGGTAGAAGACAAAAACTAGTCTGAAGAGGTTAGGGTTCATCTACAGGGTTACCATCTTGTTCCAAACTGCCCAGGACTTTCCCAATTTTAGCAATGAAAATCCCATCTGGAAAAACTCCAAACTCCTGGGCAAACCAGGACAGTGGGTCAGCTGACATTTTGGATGCTTGTGACAGGAGACATTCTTATCTGACTGGGAGAAGTTAGATAAATCCCACCTGAGTGGAAGAGGGAAAATTAAGTGTCCTTTCATGGGGTTTTCCAGTCATATCATTCTACCAGGTTCACAACCACTACAGTTATTAATTATCAGAAGTAATAATGAGAGTGATAAAAATAGTAATGATTTTATTTTCTACCTGTCAAAGTAAGTTTGCGCTAACATTAGCTCACCGAAACCCCATTAAATGTGTTTTAACCCTGAGCAGAAGACTTAAGCACATCCCCCAAAGTCATAAGAACATAAATG
Source organism: Hyaena hyaena (assembly GCF_003009895.1). Lineage (NCBI taxonomy): Eukaryota > Metazoa > Chordata > Mammalia > Carnivora > Hyaenidae > Hyaena > Hyaena hyaena. The sequence continues at coordinate 915,728 of NW_024081159.1, forward strand.
TGAACCACAAAAATGGAGTCTAACGATTACTTGTAGTTGCATAACAGGCCGGTCTATGCTCGCTCATGCTTGAGGTTGATCAGGCCAAATAAAACATGGTCAAGTAGTTAACACGTCTGGGTATGCAGGTCTGGGTATGAGGGATTATTACTGATAAAACAGCCCTGGACAAACTACAAACCTCTCTAAGCATCTGTTTCTTCATCTATAAAATGGAGATAATGTCACTACCTGCTCCTAAGAAGTTTGTAAGACTTTCTTGTTGAGCCTTACTGCAAAGTGATAGTATAATGGAAAGCAGGTCTATGAAACAAGAACATAATTGGGTTCAGGAACTGATCTCTGGTTATAATACATAACATTTTAAATAATTTCTTGATGCCAGAAACTTTCCTAGCACGCATCATGTATTACACATTGACTATAACAACTCTGAGGATTATTATTCTCATCCTTATTTTATAAATCAGAGAACTGAATACATAAAATTTAAGTAATTTGTCCCAGATCACCCAGGCGGAAAGCAGCAGAGTTCATGTTCAAATCTGGGCAATGTAATCCCATAATCTGTACTCAAAAGCTATACTGCCCTTGGTTTACTTTCAGGTGACCCACGAAGGTATGTGTGGATGGCATCCCATTTTTTTAAAAATACATAAATACAACTTCTTTCAGCAAAATTTTTAATAACTTTTAGTGGCACTGAGGCCAAGGTTAAATTCTCTAACAAGTACTTAAAATATTTTGCTGATTGTAAGAAAATATCCAGATCTTCAGACATAATTTGAAGTGATGAATACATGGTATACCCCATCCAGTTTTCATCTAATCCAAAACTCATTTCTATTAGCAGTATGTGCTGTATACTCTCTGTGCTAAATAACCAAGTGATAGGTTTGAATATTCCAGATTCACTTAGTTCACTACTTCATGAAACAAGCTACTCCTAAGTATAGGTTAGCTTTAGGAGCTAGAAAGATTTTTAGGATACAAATTGATTTGACTTTCAAAAGGGGAGTAGTTTATAATAGACTAAACTTTCCCTAGATAATTGTAAATTCTCAAAATTATTTAAATATCAAAATACTATTTGGAGGCACTGGCGAGTGACCAAAAGCAGACAAAAGTGATTGGAGAGGATTGGAAACCAAAGCAGAGAAGTGCACAAGGTAAAACTTACCTTTATATGGCTTATCACTTAAGTTATCTCCTGTCCATTTGGCATCGAGAGCTAGAACTAAGAAGACATAATCTTATAAGCTTGAGAAGATCAAAGTCTGGGATTGTTAGGGAGGATGGAAAGGAAGGGAGAAAATCTCTGAAACAGAATAGAAAGATCATCCTGGATTTACTGGTGAATTCTATCAAACGTGTGAGGTTACAATAATAATAATCTTATGCAAGCTCGTTCAGAAAAGAAAGAAGAAAACACTTCACAACTTGCTTATTCCAGCCTTAAAACTTATTTGAAAACTCCAAGACGTTACAAGAAAACTGTAAACCAATATCCATCATATTTGACATATAGATACAAATATCCTTCACAAAATATTAGTAAATGAAATCCATGAATATATGAAATGGATAATCAAGAGCAAGTGGGATTCATTTCAGTAATCCAAGATTCATTAAGCATTCAGTACAGAATCACTGTATTTTATTATATCAACAGACTACACATGAAAAACCCTATGATGTGAAATATATGCAGAGAAAGCTTTTGACAGAATTCAAAATCCATTATGTTTTTTTCTCTTTTATAATGCTTATTTTTGAGAGAGAGTGAGCAAGTGCAAGCTGAGGAGGGGCAAAGAGAGAGGGAGACAGAGGATCCAAAGCAGGCAGAACCCAATGTGGTGCTAGAACTCACAAACATGAGATCATGACGAACGTTCAACCAAATGAACCACCCCAGGTGCCCTTCAGTGTCCATTCTTTTTTTTTTTTTTTTTAATATTTTTCTTTATTTCGGGGCGCCCGGGTGGCTTAGTCGGTTAAGGGTCCGACTTTCGCTCAGGTCATGATCTCGCGGTTCGTGGGTTCGAGCCCCGCGTCGGGCTCTGCGCTGACTGCCAGCTCGGAGCCTGGAGCCTGTTTCAGTCTGTGACTCCCTCTCTCTCTGACCCTCCCCTGCTCACGCTGTGTGTGTGTCTCTCTCTCTCTCTCTCCTAGAAATAAATAAAAAACATTAAAAAAAAAATTTAAAAAAAAAAATATTTTTCTTTATTTCTAGGGGAGAGAGAGAGAGAGAGAATGAGCAGGGGAGGGCCAGAGAGAGAGGGAGACACAGAATCCGAAACAGGCTCCAGGCTCTGAGCTGGCAGTCAGCACAGAGCCCGACGCGGGGCTCGAACCCACGAACCGCAAGATCATGACCTAAGCGAAAGTCGGACGCTTAACCGACTAAGCCACCCAGGCGCCCCCAGAGTCCATTCTTGACAAAAACTCTTAGCAACCTTAGATGAAAACTTTCTCAATATGATAAAGAACCTTTACAGAAACCCTGCAGTTAACATCACAGTTAGCAGTGAAATATTAAATGTTTTCCCTCTAAGATTTGGAAAAAGGAATGGAAGGATATACACCCTCACCACTTATTTTCAACATTAAAGGTCCTATTCAATGTAATAAGGCAAAACAAAAATGAACAAAACATTGTATTTATTGACAATTACATATGTAGAAAATCCTAAGAAGTCTATGAACTGTATACCACACCCCATAAGTAAATTTAACAAAGTCACAGGATAAAAGGACATTTTTTTTCAAAAATTGCATTTCTCTTTTCTAAAAATAATTAGAAGATATAAACTTTAAAAGCTATCCTGTTCATAAGTGCATTTTAAAAACAAAATACTTAGGAATAAATTTACTAGAAACTTAAAAACCTCTACACTAGAAACATAAAAAAAGACAAAAAACTATAAAGTTTCTAAAAGAAAATATTTGATTTTTCATGATCCTGTCATAGCCCATTTTTCCTAGGTAGAATAAAATAGAGTAATAGCTATAAAAGAAAACATGAGTATATTAAAACTCAAAGTTAATAGCTACTTATTCTTTTTCTTAAGAATAGCCAAACACAGACTGAGAGAAAATATTCACAAAACATCCAGACAAAAGACCTGTCAATAAAAATAGTCAAAGAACTCAGAGTCTTCACTAAGGATGATATGCAGTGGGCCAACGGGCACACGAAAAAGCCTTCAACATAACTTGTCATCAGAGAAAGGCATATTAAATGTTCAATTAAATATTAAATTGAACAAGGAGCTACCCTTACACACCAACTAAAATGGTTACCTTAGAAACAGTGACTGTATCAAATGCTAATGAGAATGTGAAGCGGGAGACTTTTCATACTGGGGGGACAGCATAAAATCAGTTTCCCAGAAGGTTAAGCACACATTTACCTTGAACTCAACCATCCAACCATCCCCATTCTAGATAATTACCTGAGAGTGAAAACATATGAATGCTCGGTACTAGTTTTCTTTGTGTATGTGAACATAGATTTATAAAAGCTCAAACTGAATTGACCCAAATGTTTATCAACAAAAGAACAAATAAATAATATGTGGTGTATTTATACAAATATTATTCTGCAAAAAAAAAAAAAGAGTGGGCTTGTGACAAGAAACAGGATGGATGGATCTCACATTCAATACCTTAAGTGAAAAAAGCCAGTCACAAAGGAATATGTCCTATATGATCCTATATACATGAAGTTGTTCCACACATAAAACTATTCTATGAAAAAAAAAAAAGAAATCAGAAAGTGGGAAATCAGAAATTGACCAAAGTGACACAAAGGAGCTCTCTGGAGTGATGGAAAAAGTTATAACCTGATGTGTTATGGGTGACATTCATTTATGTATTTGTCAAAAACACAAATTAAATATATGTATTACACTCTGTGCAAAGTTATTACTTATACTTTTTTGACATAAAACGTTTTCTCTTTCAGATTTTTCCTTCCTTAACTTCATTTGTTCTGGTCCTGAATTTAGAATACCTAAAACAAAACTACTGTTCCCTTCATATGAATGTGGTCCAGTACAGTGATGTACCAGGCTCTGTGGTTTAATAATGTGAAGGTAAGTGAGTTTCACCTTGAAAGCTAACTTGGGTCAATTGGCAATAGCTACCTAAAGAACCTGAGGCTGTATGCAATCCCTCTGAGGGATTTGAAATTAAGTGCTTTGAACAGTTAACATTATCTATCAGGCAAGCAGGGAGGTGTGATGAATGGTGATCCCAGCCCCTTCACCATCCTCAACTCTTAAAACATCAAATGCCATAATGAAGATCTACAGAATATAAAGTGGTGCCTTTATATGCTCTTGCAATATAAATATCATTAGGTCAACATAGGAGGCATGGAGTTTTCTTCATATTATAATAGACAAGTTGTAGAACAAACAAAATATGAAGTGATATGGACGCAAGTGACCCTGTCTAACCTTTTCCCTAACTACACATCTCAGATCTGAAACTACTGATCACTTTTTATGTGTAATACATACTATGTAAAATGTATACATGTATTGTAAACAATAAAGAATAAACACCCATTACCTACTACTCAGCTTAAGAAATCAAACACTTTGCTGGTGACCTCCCATTATATTCCCCTTATCATTCAAAAGCAAACACTGTTTTGAACTGTGCATTTACCATTCCTTTGATTTACATGATAGTTCTGTAACACAGCATGCATTTGAGCAATATATTGGTATATATGTTTCTGCACTTAGTATAATTATCTTTTATAATCTACTATCTTTTACCCAACATTATGTTCTTGAATATGTTGACAAGGGTAGCTATAGCTCATTAATATTTACTGCCATAGTTATTCTATCCCATTGCACTTTAACCATTCTCCTCAAAAGAATTACCTGTGTTGCTTCCAGTTTGTAAATACTACAATTAATGCTGCTACTATCAGTGAAAATGTGCAAGGGTTCTGAGAATGTTATATAGAAAGAAGTTCAATTCCCAAGCCATGAATCTATATGCAATTTTAGAATACCAAATTGTTTCCCAAAGTGGTTGTACCAATTTATGCATCCGTCAATTGCATATAAGAAATTAATAAACACAATATTGTCCCAAATTTCAATGTTTGCCAAGCTATAGAGAGGATGGAAAATGCTATTTAGTTGTGGTTTTAATTTTGTATTTCATATTACCACTGAGGTATGAATTCATATATTTATTGGTCACTTATGTTTCTTCTTGTAGGAGAAGCTAATCTGTGTCTTGTCCACATTTTTTATTGTTTCTCTTATTGACTTACAGGTGATTATCTTTTCTGTACCCATATCCTTTGTTGGCTCTGTGCTTGCAAATACTTTCCCCAGATTGTGGTATTTCTTGTCTTTTTTTCATGATGTCCTTTGATGAGCAGATGTTTTTAGTTTAAGCAGAGGTGATTTATGGATCTTTTCCTTTATGGTTTTTCCTTTCTGTGTCTTGTGTAAGAAATATTTCCCTATTATGAGGTCATAAACCTATTCTCATATATTTCCTTCTAAAATTGTTCAGTTTTGCTTTTTACATTAACATATTTTAAATGTCTGGAATAAAATTTTTAGTATAGTGTGAAATAACAATTTCATTTTTCTCCATATGGGTAACGAATAATCCCAGTACTTCTCATTGAAGAATTCATCTTTTTCCACTGCTCTGGTGTTTTGCTCATTGTACAACACATTTCCAGATATAAATGGGTCACTAATATCTGTGCTATTACATTTATAAATTGCTATAGCTTCATAATAACTTTGATATCTTTAAAGTAAATCATCACCTATTGTTGTTCAGTCTTGGTTATTCTTAGTATTTTTCCTCTTTATTTTAGTCTGTCAAGATCTATGAAAAGTCCTATTGGTTATTGAATTTTGATCCTATGGACCAATTTCTGTAGATGATTTTACACTCTTCTGCATGTTGCAAGTGTACAGAAGTGCAACTCATCTTTCTATGTTGATTTCACATATACTAAACTTGACAAATTTTGTTATTTGTTGTTTAGGGTATTGGGTAAGCTGCAGAAACACAACTTGAAAGATTTGAAGATATTTTCTTATATTAGCTTCTAGAAGCTATATGCTTTATATATACATTTAGATTTATAATCCTTTTAGAACGGATTTGTATATGATGTGTCAAGTACATTTTCAGATGGACATCAGTAAACCAGTACCATTTATTAAAAAGTCCATCCTTCCCTACGTTTCTCTATAATGCCATCCTTATAAATCAAGCTATCTATACATTTGGGTCTGATTATCAGCTCTATCTGTTCCATTCATTAACCTAAGTATACACAGACATATGACACACTGTCCTAATTATTGTAGCCTTGACAAAGTAAATCATCTCACTTTGTTCTTCAGGATAATCTTCATTTCTGCCTTTTTAAATTTGAGTAAATTTTGAAAGAATGTGTTAATTTATACAAGTTAATACTAATTTGAAATTTTTATACCTTCTTGGCACCTTTATAAAATTTCCCTTTTTAAGCCCTGAGAATGCTTTTCACCTAACATCTAATATTGTATAGTGCTTTATGTATACTAGCTTTTTGCAAAATGTTGTCTCCTAAAGATATAGGATTTTCTTTTTTTACTTTCAAATTTTCCATATTCTCAAGTCTCTCTCCATTTAGCCATAGATTTTTTAAATCTAGTATAACAATCTTTGTCTTTTTATTGACATATTTTATCTATTTACATTTAACATAATCACTAACATCTTAGTGTTAAATCTACAGTGGTAGCGGCAAAGGAAACAATAAAACCAATAGGCAACTGACGGAATGAGAAAAGATAGTTGCAAATGACATATTGGATGAAGGGCTAGTATCCAAAATCTATAAGGAACTCACCAAACTCCAAACCTGAAAAACAAATAATCCAGTGAAGAAAAGGGCATAAGAGGGAGGAGGCAAGATGGCGGAGAAGTAGGGCGCTCCGTACATTTCGCCTGCACTCATCTCTCAAGCAGAGAAGGCCTGAAGTCGTAGGACACGGAGCCAGAGGAGTCTGGGAAGAGAAAGAGGCAGAGTACGCTGGGAAGGCAACCTCATAAGTGCGTGAGTGCGAACTGGGGAAGACAAAAGCGGGACGGGACCCAGAGACACGGAGGGCGGGGAGGGACCCCGGCTGCCCTGCCGCTGCGGTGAGTGATAACCGGCGAGTGGTGGCGAGCTGCCGCGCGTCCAGGGGAAAGGAAAGAAAAGCTGAGATTGCTCATAGAACCGTCCCTGGAGAAGAGGGAAAAAGAAAAAACAAAAAAACCTCGGCCTGGAAAGACAGTGATTTTTAGCTCTGGCTGGGGTGCTGACTTTAAACTAGGTGCCCTGGTCCCAGAAGGCGCCGGGAAAAACGGAACTGCCCTGCGCCCGGCACCATGCATGGCGGCGGCGGCCCGGTGAACCGGCAGCAAAGCCTCCGGCGGCGGTCCCGGCGCCGGGTGAAGCGGCAATGGCGGTGCGACATCGGCCACCTGAAGCGGTGGCGGCGGCGACCCAGTGAAGCGGCGGATGCGTGAGCGACAGTGGCTGCTGAAGCGGCGGCGGCGGTCCCAGCGCCCGGTGAAGCGGCTGCAGCGTGGTGAGGCAATGCGGACTCTGCGGACCTGAAGTTGCTAAGTTCCCCAAACCCATTCGGGTTGTATGGCTGCTTGACCCCAGCGGATGTGAGGCTGCGACACTTCCCTCACCCTCCACTCAACCCCCGGCACCTGGGAAGCAGCGACCAGCAGGACTGCAAAGGGCAGTGTAACAAAGCCTCTCAGGAGTAATCAGACTAGGTAGTTTCTCTGGATAACACCACCGTCTTTCTCTCACCTCTCCATCCACATTTCACCCTTTACCTCTTTGAAAAAGCTTCTTATCCCTTCTGCCTGTTCATTCTATTTCCAATTGTGCCTCAGCCCCGCCCTGTCTTCTCTCTCTTTCTCTCTGCTCTTCAACCAGCACTGCATACACATGGCTATTTAACCATAGCTGGGAAATCTGGTTATATGCTTTAAACCGTTCTTTGTCCATCGGTTTTCTTCTTTTTTCCTTTTCTTTTCTTCTTTTTGACTTTTTAATGTATTTTTATTTTCTATCATTCGCCTTCCCTCCACCATCTTTACTCATTACTTATTAGTTTTCCCTCTCGGTTAGCGTGATTGTTGAATTTGTCTGTGTGTTTGTGTCCCGCTGTTCCCTGTGTGTTTGTCTGTATGTTTTCTTCTCCAGGGCTACCTCAAGAAACAAGCCAAAGTACACATGGTGGAGAGTCCCAAAAACCACTATGAATAGGAAAACAAAATAACCAAGGTCTCAACAAGAGAGACCAAGACATACCATTCAAAAAACACTTTCTGAAAGGATAGGCCCTAGACAGTCAAAGAGTCTTCTTGGGTACAGTAGCGCTCACAGGCGCAGAGAGCATAACAAATCTTTACAACCAACAAGAGAGAGAAAGCTAACCAAAATGACAAAACGAAAGTGCTCTCCTCCAAAGATCTTCCAAGAAGAATTGACAGCTAAAGAACTGCTCAAAACAGATATAAGCAGCATAACTGAACAAGATTTTAGAACAATAATCATAAAATTAATCGCTGGGCTTGTAAAAAGCATAGAGGACATCAAAGAAACTATGGCCACAAACAACATGGAGAACAAAAATAGGCATGATGAATTTCAAAATGCGATAAATGAAATACATAATAAACTGGAGGTTTCCAATGCACGGATTGAAGAGGCAGAAAGGAGAATAAGTGATTTAGAAGACACCATTATAGGAAAACAAGAAACTGACAAAAAAAGAGACAAACTGATCCAGGAGCATGAAAGAAGAGTTCGAGAGCTCAGTGATACAGTCAAACGCAACAATATCTGTATCATAGGAATCCCAGAAGAGGAAGAGAGAGGGAAAGGTGCTGAAGGAGTCCTTGAACAAATTATAGCAGATAACTTCCCCAACCTGGGGAAGAAGTAAACGTTGAGATATAAGGGGCACAGAGAACTCCCCTCAGACGTAATTTGAATCGATCTTCAGCACGGCATATCATAGTGAAAATGGCAAAACATAAGGACAAAGAGAGATTTCTGAAAGCAGCTAGGGAGAAAAGGGCCCTAACATAAAAGGGAAACCTATCAGAGTGGTGACAGACCTATCTACTGAAACTTGGCAGGCCAGAAAGGAATGGCAGGAGATCTTCAATGTGATGAACAGAAAAAATATGCAGCCAAGAATCCTCTCTCCAGAAAACAAGTCATTCAGAATAGAAGGAGAGATAAAAGTCTTTCCAAATAAACAAAAATTGAAAGAATTTGTCACCACTAAGCCAGCTCTAAAGAAATCCTGAGAGAGACTCTCTGAGGGAAGTGTTGCAAGGAACGAAGACACGAGACACCATCACAAGCATGAACCCCACAAAGGACACAATGACTCTAAACCCACATATTTCAATAATAACACTGAATGTAAATGGCCTGAATGCTCCAATCAAAAGACACAGTGTAGCAGAATGGATAAAAAAACAAAATCCATCTATTTGCTGTCTACAAGAAACGCATTTTAGATTGGAAGTTACCTTCAGATTAAAAGTAAGGGGATGGAGAAATATACATCATGCCATGGGAAGCCAAAAGAAAGCTGGAGTGGCTATACTTATATCAGACAAACTGGCCTTTAAATTAAAGATATTAACAAGGGATGAAAAAGGGTATTATATAATAATTACAGGGTCCTCCATCAGGAAGAACTAACAATTATAAATGTCTACGCACCGAATATGGGAGCACCTAAATATTTAAAACAATTAATCACAAACAGAAACAATCTTATAGATAAGAATGTGCTAATAGCAGGGGAATTTAATACTCCACTTACAGCAATGGATAGATCAACCAGACAGAAAATCACTAAAGAAACAATGGACTTCAATGACACACTGGACCAGATGGATCTGACAGATATATTTAGAACTCTGCATCCTGAGGCCA
>NW_024081159.1:929969-938041 GCF_003009895.1 Hyaena hyaena
GCACTTGTGAGGATGAGCACTGGGTGTTATATGGATGGACCTTGAGGGTGTTATGCTGAGTGAAATAAGTCAGGCAGAGAAGGACAGATACCGTATGTTTTCACTCATAAGTGGAACAGGAGAAACTTCACAGAAGACCATGGGGGAGGGGAAGGGGGAAAGTAGCTGATGAGAGGGAGGGAGGCAAACCATGAGAGACTCTTGAATACTGAGAACAAACTGAGAGCTGATGGGGGAGGGGGAGAAGGGAAGTGGGGTGATGGGCATGGAGGAGGGCACTTGTGAGGATGAGCACTGGGTGTTATATGGAAACCAACTTGACAATAAACTATAAAAGAAATAAAATTTACAGTGTTAGAAGTTTTATTTGACCTGTGTCTTCTATATTCCTTTTCCTATTCTTTTATATTTTTCAGACTCAGGTATTCATTGAGATAATCATGCATTCACATGCAGTTGTAAGCAATGTAAAAATATAGAAGGTCCTTCCTACATTTTGCCCAGTTTTCCCCAAAAACATACTGCAAAACTATGGTAGAAATATCACAACTAGAATATGGACATTGAAACAATCCATTTTTATTCAAATTTCCACATTTGTGCACATTTGTGTGTATGTATATTAAGCTCTATATAACTTTATCACCCATGTCAGTTCACATATTCACTACAATCCAGATAATGAATAGTTCCAATACTACAAAGATCATCCATGTTGCTCCTGCCTCCATCCTTAATCCCTAGCACCCATTAGCCTGCTCTCCATTTCTAAATTCGTGTCATTTTAAAAATAAAATGGCTATCCTTCCTCCATTGCTTCATTTTGCACCTTTGCTTTATTTCTGGGCTTTCTATTCTGTCTAACGATCTCTGGATCAGATTCTTCCACCAACATTATAGTCTTGGACCACAGTAACCATGTAATAACACTTAACACTGGGTAATCTCCCCACCACACACCCACCCACCCACCTATACACACTTCATTCTTATTTGTGTAAAAAAGTTGCTTTAGCTATTCTAGGGTCTGTTCCTTTGCATATGAAAGTTAGAATTAAGTTTGTGTCTACACAAAATGCTTGAAGGTGTTTTAGTAAGAACTACACTAAACCTATAGATCAATATGAAAGAACTGACACCTTTACTAAGTCTTCTCCTCAATATAGAAGATAGGACTCCCCATTTATTTAGATCTTTGAGTTCTTCCAACAGAACTCTGTAATTTTTCAATACTATATTTCTTTTATTGTATACCTATTTCATTTGTAGTGATTGTAAATGGTATTATGCTTTTTTATTTCAGTCCTGCAAGCTCATTGATAGCATATAGAAACAAGATATTTTTTTAAAAAAGGATATAAAATTTGCACAGAAATCAATCCTAAGAATTTGCTGAACTCATTTATTAGTTCCTAGGTATTTAGATTCCTTGGTATATCCTGCAAAGACAATCATGCCATCCATCTGTAAAGATAGTTTCTTTTTTTCTAATCTGTAAGCATTTTTTTCTCTTAAGATTTGATTTAGTCTTATGTTGAGTAAGAACAGCAAGAGAAGATATCCTTATTTCCACTCCTGGGGAAGCGACGGGGAGCATTAAACCTTTCATCAATAAGAATGATGTTAGCTGTAGGGTGTGTTTTTTTTTTTTTTTAATGTTTATTTTTGAGAGAGACAGAGACAGAGCACAAGCAAGTGAGGGACAGAGAGAGAGGGAGACACAGAAGTTGAAGCAGGGTCCAGGCTCTGACCTATCAGCACAGAACCCAGTGCAGGGCTGAAACAAACTGTGAGATCATGACCTGAGCCTAAGTCAGAACCTTAACCCACTGAGCCACCCAGATATCCCAGCTGTAGGTTTTTTGTAAAGGCTTTTATCAAGTTTGGATAATTCTATTCTTATAGAAAATATTGCTATGATTAAGTGATTCTGTCAAATTCCTTTTCTGCATCAACTGATAGATTTTTATTCTTTAGCTTGTCAATCAAGGTAATCTGCCATAATTGTCATTATTTCTCATTTGAGGTCGGTTTCTGATTCATGTATTTTTGAGGTTCTGTTGTTCAGTACATATTTAGAACCCATCATGCATTCCTGATAGATTGATCCTTTTACCATTATGTCATATCTTTTTCTCTACTAGTTTTCTTTGCTCTAAAGTCTACTTTATATTAATATAGCCACTTCTCTTTAGTTAGGTCATGTTTTCTTTATTCACTCTGTCAATTTCTTTGTTAAGTAATCTTTATTTAAGCAGTTTGTCTTTTAATATATTCATATATTTTAATATATTTATAAACAATTTAATATAAATTTAAATATAAATCCTATTTATAAAGCATATTTATAATTTAAAGTAATTTACTTAAGTTGGGAAAGATATTTTAATTTGTATTTCTGTAAACACTAGTGGTTTTGAGCATCCCTCATATACATATCTTTGCTGTGATTATTTATTGATTTCTTATCTTTTCCTATTCCTAAACAGGCATCTCATCTCTATACGTTTCTGACCAGAGTACCTTATGATTTTTAGACATCGTATATATCTTTCTACAATCAGTCATCAGTTACCTTCATTCTTCATTGGACAGAAACCCTTAATATCTGTATTCATAACCACTGGCTTTTGAATTGTATGGCTTGTACTTTTAAAGTCTTATTGAAGTAGTCCTTCGCTCCTAAGTAACAAGCATATTCTCCAACTCTACCTTCTACTAACTTTACAATTTGATCTTCACCAGTTAGATCTTTCACCTGGATACTGTTAAATCAAAGACCAGATTTATCATAATTTGTGTATAGATTATTTAGCTTTAAGAGTGATTATTGATGTTGGCAACTGTATCTTTTGTTTTCTATTGTTTTCTCTGATTCTTGTCCCTCCCACTCCCCTCTTTTGACTTCCTGTGGATCACTTGAATATATTTGAGGATTTCATCTTAACTTATGATGTTTTTAAGTGTATTTCATTGTAAGCTTCTGAAGTGGTTTCACTGGATACTGTAATAGCTATATGTTACATTATTCAAAACACACTGGTTTGGACCTTGGTCTGGAAGGAAAGGGAATAACTGATTTCAAACCTTCGGTTAAACTTATTTGTGCAATTTAAATATAAAATATCAGTCTACTGATATCAACATTTTACTACTTTGTGTGAAGTGTGGAAACTTGACTTCCATTTAGGGCTCTGTTTCCTTCGCTCTTAAATCTCATTATCTTTGGTAAAATATATTAGAATTTTTGGCTTAATCATCAAATGGAATTTATAAAATTCACAAGAGAAAGAACAGTCTATATTACACATATTTCTCTTTTTATTCCTTCTTCCTTCACGGTATTCCAAAATTTCTTCTTTTATCATCTCCTTTCTGTCCAAAGAACTTCCTTAGCTAATTTTTAAGAATAAGTCTGTTAGCAACAGATTCATTTACTTTCCTTCTGAAAATGTTTGTTTCCTTTTCGTCCCTAAAAGATAATTTTACTAGACATAGAATTCACAATTGATAGTTCTTTCAGCACTTGAAAAATGCTGTGGGTCTGGGAACCAAGTCCAGAGTCATTTCAGTCCAGCAGGTGAGTGAGACAGCCCCCTCAGACAGGTGTATGCTTAGAGGCAGGGAAAGAGACTGGGGCCCCTGAACTGTAACACCCTCAAGACCTGGCTGGCCCATCCTTCTTGTACACTTGGGGAAACTGGCTTGGAAAAAGGTGACTTTACCTGGGTCACTGTTGACGATACATGGAGCTGGGAGGGAGACTGGACCCCTGACTTCATACCTCAGTTCCTCCCAGGGTAATGCTCCAGACAGAGTCTAGAAGACTAGGGTGAGTCCTGACTGGGACAGTCTAGGTGACCTTAGGCAAGTCACTTCTCTTGGAGCCTCCTTTCCCTCCTTGTCTAAAGACATGGCACTTAACAGGTATTCAATAAACACTGGTTTGGACCTTGGTCTGGAAGGAAAGGGAATAACTGATCTTAAATCTTCAGGTAAACTTATTGGTGACAATTTAAATATAGAAGGGGAAAAAAGAAAAAAAATGTTGTGCTCCTTAAGACCTCCATGGCTGCAGATGGGAAATTGCCATCGTTTAAATCGGTATTATCTTCTAGGTAATGCACTCTTTCCTTCTGGTTGCTTTAAAAAATATTTTTTAGTTTCTGGGGCGTCTGGGTGGCTTACTCAGTTAGGCGTCTGACTTCAGCCTAAGTCATGATCTTGCCAGTCCTGCTTTCCAGCCCCACATCAGGCTCTATGCTGACAGCTCAGAGCCTGGAGCCTGTTTCAGATTCTGTGTCTCCCTCTGTCTCTGCTCCTCCCCTGCTCATACTCTGTCTCCTTCTCTCCAAAATAAACATTTTTTAAAAATGGTTAGTTTTCAAAGGTCTCAGTATGAAGTGTCTTAGCATACATTTGTTTGGGATTATACTGTTTGGGACTTGCTCAGCTTCTTGGATCTACAGGTTTGGGTCTTTCACCAAGCTCTGAAAAATTCTAGCTATTATTTCTTCAAATACACTTTCAGCCCCCCTCTATCCTTTTCTAAGGTTGCAATGATACAAATATTGTATCTTTTGTCATTTTCTCACAGGTCGTTCATCTCAGTGTTGGCACCAATGACTTTTTCAAGTTGCGGTTGTTGGGTAGGGGGTGGGGGGGTGTTGTTGTTCTTGTTAGGATAGGTAATTTTTTTATTGTATGATGGACATTTCGTCTAATGTGTTAGGAGACCCAAAATATGACTTACAGCATTTATTTTAGAAGCAATCACCATCTTTAGGTTTAGCATATGGGTCTTGGTCTACCTTGGGGTACTGTGATTCCAATGCCAGTTTAATTTTAAGGCCCTCTTCAGGGTAACCTGGGTTTCTTGGTTTGTCTGGTGCTACTGGTACATGCACTAGGATCTGGTAGTGCTGCCAGATGGGGCAGAAAGGGATTCCACACACCAGGCTTCCAGGTACCACCTGATGGACAAGAGGTATATGGAGGTCCCCCTTCTGGTGCCTGCATCCCCACATGCCCTAGTGGTAGATTTCTTTTATCCCATTTTTTCTTCTTTCAGCTCTTTAGGATTCTTTTGGTTGCCAGTTACCCTAGAGATTACAAGATTCAAACTTCCTTGATTCATGTCTATAAATTAGTACTTTTATGACCTAAGAACCTTAAGACTCTTTCACTGCATTCACCTTATGACTCCCATGGTTTTTCACTTTGTAATTCCAGATATGTGCGAACTCCTTAAGACACTATGTGTACTTTTACAGTAAATATTTGTTTAGGTTTGCCAAACATTTCACCTTTTTACTTTTATACAGCCTTTTTGTTCTTTTTTTTTTTTTCCCCCTGAAGAACACACTTTATCATTTCCTTCAGTGTTAGGGTTACAGTGAATAATTACCTTAGATTTTGTTGGTCTGAAATTTTCTTTATTCTACCTTTGCTTTTACAGAATATTTTTGCTAAATACAGAATTCTAGGTGGCATTATATTTTCTTTCAGAATTCAGAATATATCATTCTACTGTCCTCCGGTTTCCATGAAGTCATTAGAACACGGAAGTGTTATCATTACAACCTTTGCACTCAGTGACAGTGGTAATATTATCTCCCCAGTCACTACAACACAAGCAGAAATTTATCATAATCTCCATGCTCTTATTTTTATATTTTGTTATTTTAATAGTATTTCATAGATTTTTATTTCTAGCTTATTTTTTCCAATTTCATCTTTTATTTACTTAATGTTATATGTAATTGTTTTATATGGTCTTTCAGATAATTCCAAAATCTGAGGTACATACATATATTATTTACCCTCACTCTCATCACTTGTTTCCCCTTTTTTTGGGTAATTCATTTTTTTATTTATTTTGAGAGAGAAAGTGAGAGTCCACAGGACAGAGAGAGGAAGGGAGAATCCCAAGCAGGCTCAGAGCCATCAGCACAAGGCCTGATGCAGGGCCTGGACTCCCAAGCCCTGAGATCATGACCTGAGCCAGAGTCCCATGCTTAACAGACTGAGCCACCCAGACACCCCTGATTTTTTTATTTTAATTTGTAGAAATCTATACGAGTCTGAGTCTAGAATGCTTTTCTGTAAGGAGGCTTGTGTTCATTTCTATTGGATACCAGATTACCTCTTCTATCTGGAATGATCTTTATTTAGTGTATTAGTGCTTGGGGTTTGTAAATTACACTGGTAATATAAATTTGGATTCCAGAACCATTTGAGAATAAGTGTAACAGATTCTCATAAGTCTCCTGAGAGCCTAGGTGGAGACAAATAAGTTTAAATTTTACCGTGAGCAAATCTTTTTTTAATGGCCACATTTTCACTGAGAATTTAGTCCCTTCAAGAGTCTCATGATTATGGTAAGGTCTTATATTCAACTACTTTCCTTCCAGATCCACATGGCTTCTCCCATTATCTCTCATGTCCATCTGTATCCAGACTCTAAGTCCCCAATTTTTACTTTTTCTCCCAAAGTAGTGCAAGCTGCTGCTTCTACCTACCAGTCTGGTTTCAGCTCATTTATGCTTACTGTATTTACTTTCCTCTTTGTTATGTGCTTTGGGGGTTTCTCTTCCTTGTGATGTTAGCAACAGATGTAAAAGTATTCTTCTGTTAATGTTGTATATCCAGAACCTACATATTTTTCAGTGTGAAGATTTTTTAGAATATGTAACCCACCCATGCTGCTGAAAGAAGTTAGATATGACTTAGAACATCGAATATCTTAACATCTCTTTAAATGATACAGGTTTTAACTTGGTTCATCTTGTTTTACTAACACTTGAGAAAAGCAATGGAGTAGGGAGAATACTTCTGTCTTCTAGGGTTGACTTAGAACACTAGAAAAGGAATCCAGCTTCAACTCTTCCAAGTGATACCATAAAGGCCCTAACACAAAGTGAGGGGGAACAAATAGTATCCCCAAAAGATATCCATGTGAAGATACTCCTAATTCTCCTAAACACCTCCAAACTAGACTGTTTCTAGGGCTTACACTTCAGGTTCTTCAGATGGTGAAATAACATGCCCAGATTACTCATGTCAACTCATCAGTGAAATTTCTGGCTGATAGAATTTCTTTCCATTTGCTGGACAAATTGTTCTTTTCTCATTACTGTTATAGATTCCACATGATGACTAAATATCCATTCCTTAGTTCATTTAGATACAAATTCTTGGCATCACCCATGATACCTTTATATATCACTGGGGGGTTTTTTCTTCCCATTTTAATTGTCCTTTTTGTTCCTTTCACATACCCAATAGTTTACTACCTATAACTACATACAGCTTGCCAAAAGTTGGTTCTAAAAACCAAGTAAGTCTGGCTTGGATAACTTCTATAACCTCTTATGAAGTAGGCAAAATCAAATGCAAAGCTTCTTTCTTGTGTGTCTTTTGCAAGGAGACAGAAGCAAAATATACAAACATCTGCTACAGTTAGAGCAAATTGGAAAACCTCTAGAGATTAAGTGTATTAGACACCAACTTGGAAAAATATCAGTCTGATATGTTTAGAAAAATGAAATCCTGAGTTGCTACCCAGCTTGAGAAAATGTTTTGCCAATTCAAATATAAATACATGTGGTAATAATCAATGCCTATGGCTTTTCTAGGTTACTATTAAATACCCATCCTAACATTAATGCATTTCTTTTTATTGGTGTACTTAATTTAAAAATTCTATTGTTTAAAATTCTGATTGTTACAATATAGACTTTAGACACTACAAATAAAGAATATTAGAATATAAAGAGTAAAGGTGAAGAGGAAGGTGACAAAAAAAGAGGAACAGTAAAAATGTGAAATAGAAAAAGAAGAATGAGGAGGGGAGGCAGAGAAGTAGTCTCAATAAGAAAAAGTTGGAGGTTTAGAAGCAACAGACAAATTACGTTGAGAGTGTAAATTAGTAAACCATATGTAAATAACTACCAAATCTATTTCTTTTCTTTTAATGTTTTTATTTGTGTGTGTGTGTGTGTGTGTGTGTGTGTGTGTGAGAGAGAGAGAGAGAGAGAGAGAGAGAGAGAGAGAGAGAGAGAGAGAGAGAG